>NW_015169217.1:134179-135153 GCF_001447785.1 Gekko japonicus
TTCCCCTGGAGAAAATGGTGGACTCTGTGTCCTTATACCCTGCTGAGGTTGCCATGGCAAATTGATGCTGAGTGCCCACGGCCTTGGCACTCTCTCAGAGCCTCTTTCTGGCGCTCATTGTATTTATTTCCACAATGGGCCTTATTCCTAGTATAGAATAAGTGTCAGATATTTGAGAGTCGCAAGACATTAACATATATTGCACACACGTTTTTATTTTAAATTATGCAAATTTGCTTTTCATTAACTTTGAGTGAGACTGCCAAAAATAAAAACAAAAGGGGTAAAAACAGATACTGATAGTGATATTTATTTGTCCAATCATTTTTATTTGTTTGCTAATGGTATTTATTTGTCTAAGAGAGAAGAAAGAAAGAAAGAGAGAGAGAGAGAGAGAGAGATCAAATAGATGGGGAAGGGAGAAGTGAAAAGAAAGCAACTTGAACTTTAATTGCACCTCCAAACCCCCCCTCCCCCCAGGCCAGCTGGCTTGGCTTGGAGAAGGGATTTAAAGAGACAAATGCCTTCTCCAAGCTGGCCGGGGGGGGCACTTTGAGAACTCATATAAAGTTAAAAGTTGCTTTCTTTCTCTACTCCCCCCCCCACCTCAAGCCTACCCAGGGAGGGGAACCCTGGCTGGGGAAAGGAAGACCAATTGGGGAGTCATGCCTCCCCTTCACTTCTCCATCTGCCCCTCCAGGAGCCGCGCATAGTGAAAGAGCTACATGTAGCGCCTGAGCGGCAGTTTGGCCACCTCTGCTCTGTTCAAATGAAAAGAGGGATTGGGAAAAAATAAATCCTTTTTTAAAATAGGAAAATGTTCTATACATGGCGAAGCGTTGATGGAAGGACAGTGGGTAGATTGCCATACGTATCCCCCCCCCCCCAGCTATATAAATGCTTGTGAGGATAAGTAAACATGTAGACATTAACCATAATTTTTTTTAAAAAAATAAGAAACTTATAAACAGTCT
>NW_015169217.1:135504-135645 GCF_001447785.1 Gekko japonicus
ACATTAACCAGTAGCAACATTTGATCTTTAATAGGGATGGGCAGGAACTGGGAAATCCCTGCTTTCTGCTCTTCATGAACTGTGACAAGCTACCACGAATTGCGCCAACATTCATTCTGGTTCATCCCAGTTTTTCAGTAC
>NW_015169217.1:137703-137821 GCF_001447785.1 Gekko japonicus
CTGCCTCTCCCCACCCCTGCCTGCCTGGGGCCAGGGAGGACCTTCACAGGGCTTCCTTGCACTCCTGCCAGCCTTGCAGGTCCACCGCCGGAACCCTCATGGGGCTCAGACGTGGAGC
>NW_015169217.1:138185-142052 GCF_001447785.1 Gekko japonicus
ACGCCAGCTGGCTTGGAGAGGGATTAAAGAGACAAATGCCTTCTCCAAGCTGGCCGGGGGGGGCACTTTGAGAACTCATATAAAGTTAAAAGTTGCTTTCTTTCTCTACTCCCCCCCCCACCTCAAGCCTACCCAGGGAGGGGAACCCTGGCTGGGGAAAGGAAGACCAATTGGGGAGTCATGCCTCCCCTTCACTTCTCCATCTGCTCTGCCAGGAGCCGCGCATAGTGAAAAAGCTGCATGTAGCACCTGAGCGGCAGTTTGGCCACCCCTGCTCTGTTCAAAAGAGGGATTGGGGAAAAAATAAATCCTTTTTTAAAATAGGAAAATGTTCTATACATGGCGAAGCGTTGATGGAAGGACAGTGGGTAGATTGCCATACGTATCCCCCCCCCCCCAGTTATATAAATGCTTGTGAGGATAAGTAAACATTTAGACATTAACCATATTTTTTTTAAAAAAAAAATAAATAAGAAACTTATAAAAACGTCTCTAGTATTGTTACCATCTATGATAGCATAGGCGCTGTCCAATAAGTGATCAAGCCAGTTACATACTCTTTTATTGCAGTTGTTGAAAGTCAGACAATGTTTAAAGAGCTGCAGAAACCAGCAAAACAGGTTTTACAAGCCAACTTGAGAGGACATAAAATAATGAATATATACCGTGGGCATATATAGCTTCTGTAATCTCTCCTCTGAGTCTCTGAAGTAATCATCTGCTACTAAAATGTAAAAGGTGTGACCACAAACACTCTCTAGACAGGAGTGATATGCAGGAGATTTTCTATACAGAGAAAGCAGGATACAATGTAACAAATAAAAAATAATGGGAAATAGACTTAATTCATAGGAAGTAACTATCAGTGTTTCCAGTATAAAAAAGTTGTCCATGGCATACACTGGAGGGCACATTAACCAGTAGCAACATTTGATCTTTAATAGGGATGGGCAGGAACTGGGAAATCCCTGCTTTCTGCTCTTCATGAACTGTGACAAATTTGCAACAAAGGCAGCCCCATGTAGATGAACTGTCACGAGCTACCACGAATTGCGCCAACATTCATTCTGGTTCATCCCAGTTTTTCAGTACATGAACTTCAGTCTGTGAACTCCAAAAAGGCCAAAATTCGTGGTGAATTTTAGTTCACCAGCTGGTTTTGTTCGGAAACGAGCCTCTCGGTTCAGTTCGTGGTTCAGCCATGAGCCACAAACTAAAACAAAACACATTTTCCCAGTTCGTGCCCATCCCTAGACCTACCATATTTAACACTTTGTTTGTCAGAGACTATATTTTCCCCTGTGGCAGGGGTTCTTTAATGGATTTGGCAGTCAAAGAAGCTCCCAAGGGCAAGGTATCTTTGGTAACACAAATATGGTGGTGGTGGGAAGTGCTATCAAGTTACAGCTGACTTATAGGGACCCCATAGGGTTTTCAAGGCAAGAGACATTCAGAGGTGGTTTGCCATTGCCTGCTTTTGTGTAGGGCCCCTGGTATTCCTTGGTGGTCTCTCATCCAAATACTGACCAGGGCCCACCCTGCATAGCTTCCAAGAACTGACAAGACAAGGCTATCCCAGGCTATCCAGGTCAAAGCTAATGTAAAGGTAAAGAAAACAGACAGCATTTTCACTGTGCCTGGTTCCATAGCACCTCCTGGTTCCTGATAAAGCCCCACTCGCTACTGTTTCCTCTTCCTCTTTTATACTTTTCATCCTGTTAGATGCAGCCTCCCAGTACTAGTAACATCTAGCAATGATTCTGAGTCATGCCTTAATGTTGAAGAACTTCAAAAGAGCCCTGTTGGATCAGACCAGTGGTCCCTCTAGTCCAGCATCCTATCTCACACAGTGACCAGTCAGTTCCTCTAGAGGGCCAACAACAGGGCATAGAGGCCAAGGCCTTCCTCAGTGTTGCCTCCTGGCTCTGGGATTCAGAGCCGTAATGCCTCTGAACATGGAGGCTTCACTCAGTCACCATGGCTAGTAGCCACTGATAGACCTATCATCTACAAATCTATCTAACCCCTCTTTAAAGCTGTTTATTCCTGTAAGCATCACTATATCCTCTGGCAGCAAACTCTACATTTTAATCACTCTCTGTGTAAAGAAGAATTTCCTTTTGTCTTAAACCTGCTTGCACCTGGAACTCCCTTCCCCCCCCCTTTTGGCAAGGCTAACTGACTAGGAAAAAGTAATCCTGCAGCCACTTATAGAACCAGTTATCATCAGTCAGAGCGGAGGTCATCAGTCAGAGCGACCAGAACAGTCTCCGTCCCATGCCCCGGGCGAAAACCGGACTGGAATGGGTCCAGGACAGAAGCGTCATCCAGGTAACCCTGTAGCTCTCTCAACCCCACCTATCTCACAGGGTGTCTGTTGTTGGGAAGGGAAGAGAAGGGGATTGTAAACTGCTCTAAGACTCCTTCGAGTAGTGAAGGGTGGGATATAAATCCAATCTCTTCTTCTCTTCTTCTTATTCTGTATTCCCTTAAAAAGTTAAAATAAAATTTATTTAAAAAGAGAGAGAGAGAGTGAGTTTCAAGGCTTGCTGTTTCGCTAATTAATGGATGGCTGTGCATTCAAACTGTGTCAGAATCTTCTATCAGTGACTTGCCTGCTCCGTACTAATTAGAGAATGATTTAACCCCTAGTAATTAATTTAGACAGATATCGGAGTAATATTTTCTGATATCAGCCATAAGAAAAATGTCAGTTAAAAAACAGCCTTGTGTATTGAGACACTGCCTTCATTAGAATAGGTCAGTCAAATGGAGCTTAATCAATGACAACTGAAATTTCACTTTTACAGACTCCTGAATAAAGTGGATTATTTTGATCCATTCCGCTCCGGTTTCAGACCTGGTTATGGGACTGAAACAGCATTGGTCAACATGGTGGATGACATGTGCCAGGAAATGGACAGGGGAAGTGTGACCCTGTTAACTCTCCTGGACCTCTTGGAGGCTTTTGATAACACTGATCATGATATCCTTCTGGATTGCCTTTCAGGACTAGAACTGGGAGGCACTGCTCTGCGGTGGTTGTGGGTGGCCCAGCTTGGGGGCATGGCTTGGGACATCCCTGCCCACCCCCAGAATACCCTCCAAATCCCCCCACTGGAGCAACGAAGGGACCTGGCAATGCTAGAAAGCACAGATGGGTGAAGTAGAGATGAAGAGATTAAAAGAAGGAAAAAATCATACTTTGGGCCATGCCTTTTCGCTTTTTTGTAGAGGGTTGGATGCGACAAACAGGAGAAAAATGCTCAGACCACAACAATATGATATTCTATGGTGATCAATATTTAATGGCAGGAATAACAGGGTAGTTGAAATGCTTTAAATCTTATCCTGTATTATAAGAAAGTTCTCTTTTTCTGGAGCTGTGTTTACACACCATTTCAGGAAAATAACCATGGGAAATTATTTTGCCCTGTGCAGGCCTGATGGAACTTGGCATTTTGGAAATCATACCTGGATGTGGGATGTCAATTAAGCCATTCCTGTGTTCTGGCAGGTGGCACGACAAGCTGTGGGAGCAATATGTAATGGCAAAAATGGCAGACCAAAGCCAACAATCACTATCTCTCCTCTTATATAAAGCCATAGTGGGGTCCAACGTTCCAATGCACACCTACAGTGTTTGGGCACAAGAACTGTCAGTCAGAAGATGCTGGCTGGAGGGATTCCTGTGTTCTGCCAGGTGGCACGACAAGCTGTGGGAGCAATATGTAATGGCAAAAATAGCAGACCAAAGCCGACAATCACTATCTCTCCTCTTATATAAAGCCATAGTGGGGTCCAACGTTCCAATGCACACCTACAGTGTTTGGGCACAAGAACTGTCAGTCAGAAGATGCTGGCTGG
>NW_015169217.1:142099-142316 GCF_001447785.1 Gekko japonicus
AGGAAACCCCAGGATAGAGCGGTGGCTGAGCTGCCTGTGCCCGTGTCATCGGGTGGGGGTGTTCCTGGTGCGTGTGGAGGGGGAGGCAAGTCAGCGGCCAGCAACAGCCTGAGTTCTCTCCCTCCCACTGCAGCCTAGGCCACTCTTCTCTGATTGGGCCAGCGTTTCAAGGTCATTTGTGTTAAGTCGTGCGCTTAACAAAGAGTCGGAGAGTGAT
>NW_015169217.1:146987-177144 GCF_001447785.1 Gekko japonicus
GCTCGGACGGGACTCCCGGGCTGCTCCTCCCGGGGCTTCCGGGGGTTCAGGGGTAAGATCCCGGTCGAGACCGGGACAAGGGTAGACCCTATGACATTATACCTGCTGAGTCCTTCTGCTCCCCCCCCAATGCTGCCCTCAACAGGATCCACCCCCCAAATCTCCAGGTATTTCCCTCCTTAGAGCTGGCAACCCTACTTTCCCCTCAGTGCCTGTTGGTAGATACTAAGCTTGGTCCTGTCACCTATTTTGGCCTTTGGGAGAAAACACATTGGGGCCAGTCCTGATAGGGTTGCCAACTCCAGATGGGAAATAAACTGCTCTGCAGAAGGGAGGGTAGAAGTCAGCTGAAGTCAAAGGGGCAGATAATGGTAGGTTGATGGTTAGCTGGGAAGGAGATGGGGTTGCCAACTCTAGGCTGGCAAATTCCTGGGGATTTGAGGGGTGGAGCCTGGAGAGGGTGGGCTTTGTGGAGGGGTGGGACCTCAGACAGGTAGAATGCCATAGACTCCACCCTCCAAACCAGCCATTTCATCCTGGGTAGCAATTGTTGCCAATCTCCAGGTGAGGGCTGAAGATCACTCAAAATTACAACTGCTCTTCAGCAATGTTCCCTCTAAGCTGTGGAGTCCTGTGAGCAGAAATTCTACTTTGTGAGCTACTGGCATTAAAGTTGTGAGTGACTCATTTGGCTATTGCATAAATTAGTTTGCTCTGGAGCCATCCTTCCTGAGCTGAGACAAAAAGCTGGAGCACTCACCCAGAGCCTCTTTCTAGATTTTGTTGTATTTATTTCCAGAACGGGCCTTATTCCTAGTCACTAAATAATACCGTACACTCTAAATTCACATGGCTTTGGGCACCAGTGATACACTATATGACAGCACACGATGTACTTCCCACAAATCTTCTTTACCACAGGTGGTTATTCCTGTAACCAGTTTCCAACCACAGTAGCACTCAACAAAAAGACACCTCACCAACCTCATGGAAAAGGCTTAAGGGTCCATTCTATAATGCTTTTCACTCATAACTATACATTTAAGTTATAGGCTCGTCTTAGCATGTTCTGATAGGGTAAAGTGACTTGTAACTTATTTTACAGATCTGATATAATCTTCTTGTGTTGCATTATATGAATTGTGTTGTGTATTCTGTACATTATATAAAAGAATTTTAAAAAAATTAAAAGTGGGGGGGGGGAAACCCAGATGCAATTAGAACCAGAAATAGCAACACTCATTTCACAAACATGACAACATTCACAGCTTTCCAGAAACTAAGTTACCATGACTCAACACTGTGCAGAAGCTACCTTTTTACACCTTTTATTTCCAGTCTCCAACAGTGACTGACCCCAATTAAGGATAATTAGAATTGGCAGGTTTTACTGGAACACTGCAACTGGAGTGCCAAAATCCCAAGCAGTTGCCTACAATAAGAACATCTTTACAAACAGCCGACTACCCAGACACATTAGCCCTTGCCCCCACCCCCAGTCGGAGTAACGAGACGGACAATAGTTAGGCCACTTTGTTAACTATATACAGTTTATTAACCACAAAACGGCAAGGGACCATTTCCTAAGTAGCGGAACAGACAAGGCAGGTATCAGGCTGACCAGCCTCCTTGTCTAATATGTGGGCAAGCCACCAACCCTGGCCTTGAGCCATTCATCTGGCTTGCGACCAGCAGCCTAGCCACTGGTAGCCTCCCAGGAGCGCCTACCCCTGAAATCATACAGCTTGCAGAGAGGAGCTTACCCAAGAGGTTCCCAGAGGGAATCATCATTCACCGCCCAGGGCCTTAATAACCCGCAGGCCGTTCCTGAAGACCCCCCAGTTCCCAAAACAAGGAACGGCTTAAGGTGCTCACCATTTTCCGCTTCCTATTCTGCCACTCACGAAGCCAAGCCTCCAAAAATAACTTGTTGCCCTCGTTTGACAAGTGAATACCATCCTCCCTATAGAGGTCCGTCTTACCGACCACTATTCCAGGGTGTGGTAAATATTGACCCACACCACCCTCTATAACCTTCTGGATCTGTCTGTTCACCTTGTGACGAGCCCGGTCGATGTATCTGGGATCCCCCAGGTTGCAACATACGTGCCATGGTAAAATTGCGGACCAAATTACTTGCACCCTGGGCCATCTTACCCGTATCAGTTTCAGGTCTTCTGTGGCCTGGATAACCAGGGCCTTGCCTTTCATCAGGCCAAGATCATTGCCACCCAGCATCCAAAATGAGCTTTTGAAATAATATGACCATACTGAAAAGAAAGCAATATACCAAAAAACAATTTTTTTTCTGTAGCTGTTTACTGTGTGAGACGATAAATTTAAAAGAACTCAACATATATATAGAAACCACCAACTGAATAAATCTTACAATGTCTAATTAAATAAAACAGCCAAAGAAACAGCAGGAAGCATTTCACCTGACAAATGGTAGGGAGAATAAACCCATTTTGATTCATTTATTAAAAGAACACAAGGTTGGTACCTGATGCACATCTTAGGAGATTGTATTCTAGAAATGGGATCCAATCACAATATAAGAGTGTATCCTTGGTCACAACCCACCTAAACTCTAAAAAATATACTTTGTGATGAATGATCAAAAGTCCTGCCTCTTTCTGTCAGTCACCAATCCCTTATACTTCTATTTGGTGTCTAGCTAATAGCCAAACGGGACCTATGGAATGCTGGTGGAGCCGGGGGGGAAGAAAATCCATTAAACTGCCAGTTTTGAGTCAGGTAAGGTTAGAATCCTCTCTCAGGAGACTTTATAGATCCCGGAGCCTGGCTTTTAGGGAAAGCAGGCTAATCCATTGAATGCTTCAAAAGCTATGGTTTTATATCGCCAGGAATTGACTGAAGCAATCCTGTTTCAGGAGACTTTATACGTCTCCAAGCCTGACTTTAGGAGAAAGTCGGCTCATTTAGGGAACACTGTTAAAAGGAGTCTGTACTTGTCTCAGAGCTGAGTTTCAGGGGAAAGCTGGCTTAAAGAACTGGAATTTTCAGAAGGAGCTTACATGTGCATTATGGCATTTCTAAAGATGTGGTCACTTCAAGAGTCACCTCAGGACTAAACGCTTGGCTGAAAATTGTTCTTTGCAGCCAGGAATTGACAACTGAAATATTATCATTGAATGAGCTCAGTACATGTTGAGTGATGTACTTGTATATGGTTCCAAGCCTCTCCACTGAACAACCTCATTCTATCTAAGAAAGTTAATCAAAGTTATTTTTTTCAGTTTACCTCATACCTCCTATGAAATAAGTGCATTTAGAAGCCAATTAGAGTCAATCTGTCAAGTGGAGGTTGGGATAGTGACCACACTGGTCAAACCACATGACTGTACCTCTATTAAACATCATTTTAAACCCAACCTTCACATGTTCCATGGGTCTCCATTAGAGTTGCTGACCTCCAGGTGGTGGCTGGAGATCTCCTGGGATTACAACTGATTTCCTAGCAACAAAGAGCAGTTCACCTGGAGAAAATGGCTCCTTTGGGAGGTGGACTCTATGTCATTATACCCCAAAACCCTGCCCTCCTCAGATTCCACCCCCCAAATCTCCAGGTATTTCCCAACCCAGAGCTGACAACCCAGTCTCCATTAACGGCCAAGGTGCTGTATTCTGAACCAAATGAAATTCCTACAAAGGCAGTCACATATACCCAATACTGCAAAAAATCTAATGTGTTACCCAAGCATGTGTAACTGTAGCAAGGTTATCTCTGCCTTGGTGAGGCCCCATCTGGTGCACACCACCTAAACTGGTAAAAGATGCTGTGGCAGAGGGAGGCCATATGGACCACGCATCAGGCCTGTGCCACCACTGGTCCAGTGAGACTGAAGCATGGCTAGGACTGCAAAGGGGCAGATTTGTTGTGGGCAGGACCCAATAGAAGGTTGGGCCTGCCAAAAGAGGATGGAGAAGCAGCAGGCACTCACCTCTCCAACAGACCATGCACTGCTTACTGCTGGAGAAAGAAGCAGGATGGAGGCACCCAGTGTAGCTCTTGAGAAAGACAAGGAGGACCTCAGCATGGAGGGAATGCCCATTGGAAGATATCAGCAGCTGGCTTTGAGGCTCCAAGGTGAGACACACTTTCCAGGGAGGACAGGCTCCAAACTTAGGAGGAAAAGCAGGACAGACTCTATCTGAAGGGGTAGGCCCCCTTTATTGCACAACACTAATAAGAAGACTTTATTATTTATTTATTATTTATTTCTTCCTGTTTATATCCCGCCCTCCCCGCAAACAGGCTCAGGGCGGATCATAATTTGCCACTTAGGCCTTATAACATTACAACAAAATAGTAATAGTAATAATTAATTAAAACCATTAAAACAACATTTGAAACAATATAAATCCCCCCCCCGCCCAGCAGAGCTCCGCCTCTGCACCTCAGCAAGGACTCCAGTTCCCGCTTCACCGCGCCCATGACAGGCGGCCCATGATAGGTCAGGACAGTGTAAATCTGCACCAAGGAGGCTCCTGCATGGATCTTCTCCAGGGCATCTTGACCGCTGCAGACCCCACCCACGCCAATGATGGGAACTTGGCCTTGCCTGAGAGCATACATGTCGCTGACCGTCTGGGTGGAGAGCTGGCGCAGGGGCACCCCACTCAAGACTTACCTGAGCCGAGGATGAAGGAGGGTCAGAGGAAGGCTCTCCACTGAGAGCAAGTCCTTACTCTGATGCTTGACCAGAAGGGACTCCAATGACACCTAACAGATTCTGCATGATATAGACACAACTTGGGCATCCAAAATAAATATTGGATTGATAAGCATCCCCAAGCTGCAAGACAGTTCCTTAATGGAAGTCGTAAATCCATCCAGCACAAATTGAAAATCAGCTCTCTGCTTAGCTGATGCAACATCCAATAATATCCTGATCTTATCTGGATTCCGTTTCAGGTTTTAGCTCTCATTGGGCCTTAGTGACTCCAGACTCCATTTAGCAATTAGCACATCTACTTCCACTTCTGGGTGAGATGAAGAGGAGAAATTATAGAGCTGGGTGTCATTACATATTCATGACACCTCACCCCAAAACTTTGGAAAACTTTTGTGGCTGATTTCATTAAACTGGGGCTCTGAAGTATTCCATAACCATTTCCATGTGGCAGACGAGCATTATAATACTAAGCAGAGTTACATCCTTTCAATGCTTAGGAGGGTGCAACTCTGTTTGGGATTGCACTGAAAGGTCTCCCAGCACCATTTTCTGGCCCTGATTTGTTCAGGACTAACTGGATCCCAGTGCCATAAATTCCCATCCAAGATAGCTGATCCGGAAAGCTGACGGTATCACAAGTCACTGAGACGTCCTGAAAAATCAGCAGAGTGATGCTCTTCTGTCCTTCTATCAGTGTATATTATCCATAAGGACCAGCAAGGCAGCTTGAGTGCAAAATTGGGCAGGAAGCCAGAGTGGAATGGATCCAAACAATCACTAAGTCAGCCAAAGTGTCTAGAGTTGAGCTGCCAACACCCATTCAAATACCTTGCCACAAAAATGACTCACTAAAAGATAGGAAAGTGGTCAGGGTCCTAGGAGGGCTTCTTTAGCAATGGTCTAATGTCACATTGAGCGGCTGCGGTGGCTCAGATGCTGAGCTGCGGATCTAAAGGTCAGTAGTTCGGTAGTTCGAGATCTGAGTGCCGCATGACTGAGTGAGCTCCCGTCTCTGGTTCCAGCTCCTGCCAACCTAGCCGTTTGAAAGAAAGAAATTGCAAGTAGATAAATAGGTACCACTTTGGTGGGAAGGTAACAGCATTCCGTGTGCCTTGGCATTTAGTCATGCTGGCCACATGACCACAGAAACATCTTCAGACAGTGCTGGCTCTTCGGCTTCGAAACGGAGATGAGCACCGCAACCCTAAAGTTGGATTTAACTGGCTTTCGAGCAAGGGAAACCTTTACCTTTACCTAATGTCACAGAGGGACAGAAAGAGTTTTGAATGACATTAGATAATTTTCTATGGCTCTTATATTCTCTGGATCTCACTGCCTGTGGTCTTCTCATCCCAAAGAGGAATCACTACAAGGGACAAGAAGGCAATGGGAGAGAGCAGTAGCTAGAGATGAGGCAGTGGAAGAAGAAAAGGCCCAGGTGAAGGAAAGAGAACAGGTAGAGCCCACAGAAGAAGGAGGAGGACCCCCCGCAAAAAAAAATGTCACAGGAAGTACAAATGCATATTGTGAAGAGCTCCAGAGACCAGGAAAGCCAAATTTCATATACGGATTCGAAAGACCCAGTCAAATCTTTATCTGCAACCCTCAAATATTAATTTTGGGGAGATATCACGGTATGTTCCGTGTTCACAGACAGGATTTAACATCACAGATTGGGGTTAATATATTAAACCCATTAAATTGTTTTACAAAGCACACAACTTTACGGTCCTTATTTTATACCTAGCTTGACTGTTGCCATCTGTTCTGCAGCCCTGAAAATCTTGTAATTTGATGTAACTGCAAATGCTCATCATGAGGGCCAGAATCTAAGCAAAAAAAACCAAAAAAACCCCAAAAAAACAAAACCTAGGAAACCTCAGATGAACTTTGCATTATCAGCTGGCACATTCATATCATAATTTCTGTAAACACAGAGGATTTCCCGCACTGGCTGGCATCTTCTCTGTAATGCATTTATCCCATAACAGATAATAATATGCAAGAACCAAGGCCTTGCCATAATGTGATGAGTCCTCCAGGAGTGCTTATGTGAGACAGCTGAATTATTACAATGGCACAGAGGAATTTTTCTGTTTTGTAAGATCAGCTCAGGACCCCTTTTTGCCATCTAGATGACAAAGGGTATCATTAAACATATGCCCTGGCTAATGTGGAGCCCATATGTACATTGGCTATTTTCTTGATTACAAGAAGAGAAAGGACGTGGCTCGCATATCTTTGATTACAGGCAAGACAGCACACTAAACAAAGAGTCATGGTGGGTTTTCTCCCCTGCATGCATGTTGTGATTGTCAAGTTACAAAAAAAGCTGCCCGTTGCAGGGGCAGCAGCAATTCTTCTCCCTCTCCATAGGGCAGCTGGCTAATCATTCAGATTCTTAACTGAGACACCATAGGATTGGCAGCTCCAGGTTCAGAAGTACCTGAAGATTTGAGGATAGAGCCTGGGAGGGTGGGAGGGTGAGCAACGCTCCCTCTAAGCTGTGGAGACTTGTGAGCAAAAATTTTACTTTGTGAGCTGCTGGCATTAAAGTTGTGAGCGAGGGATTTGGCTACTGCAATAAATTAGTTTGCTCTGGAGCCATCCTTTCTGAGCTGAGGCAAAAATGTGTGAGCCGGAGGCTAAAAAACTGCTCACTCACACTAACTTGGCTTAGAGGGAACACGGGAGGGGTGGGGCTTTGGTAGGCTATAATGCCATGCAGTCCACCTTCCAAAGTAGCCATTTTCTCCAGGAAAAGTAGAATAAATGTCTTAAATAATTAAATAATACACAAGCAATCTTATGTCATCTGGAGATCAGCAGTAATTCTGGGAGACCTCCAGCCTCACCTGAAGGTGGGCGACTCTAGGACCTTTCTGAGACTGCACTTCGCATTGGTATCAAGGGTACACATGGCATGACGAGCAGAACATACAAGGGTACACATGGCATGACGAGCAGAAGAACAGAAATGGAGTCAACATTCCTCTCAGAAAGTAGAAGATACATTATGTTTAGGGATGTATGAGAAATTCTCATGGTTTTATTTGAATTGTGGTATTTTGAGTGGTTTCTTTCCTGCCATGGCACAGAACAAGAACTGACGACATTTGAACTTCCCCAGTCAAAATCTGAGTGGAAGACAGCCTTCTATATAAAAGTCAGTTGTCTTCCTCACAGGGTGTCCGTTGTGGGGAGGGGAAGGGAAAATGTTTGTAAGCTGCTCTGAGACTTCGAGTGAAGGGCAGGGTATAAATCCAATCTCCTCCTCCTCCTCCTCTTCTATTTTTATGTTTTAGAGCAACCATTTAATACATCAAATCTCTATCATCAGTTTTTTCTGTGGTCTCCTTTCCTTGTTTTGTTAAGTTTGACATTCCTTCACTGTTTTTGTTTCTTTTGTGACTTGGGGCATCATTATGCTCTCCTCCTAGGTGTGTTCTCTCAGGGCCTCATACCAAGTGTCTACTGTGATTCGTAAAAGCATTGCTGTGAATGTTGGCTCTCCCTTCCTTTATTAGGTTAGTGACTCAGGATGGCTGGCTGATGTTTTCGCACTGGGTGCTAATTGCTTAGAGATATCCCCCCTGATGGTTCTGTTAAGTATCCATAGGAACCTGGAGAAGGTGAGTCCTCCCAACACAGGGTGAGGGTCACGTGCATGTTTATGTGCATGAGAAGAAAGCAGCTCTGAGTTTGTTTTAAAACATTTGATGGTTTCAGACAGCAAAACACTTTCTTCCAGGCCTTATAATGACAGCAAAGTATGCTGTTACAGAAATTATGCAGTCTTTTATATATTGGGTTGGTAACCTCCAGGTAAGGCCTGGATATGTCCCAGACTTGGAACTGATCTCCAGGCAACAAAGATCAGATCCCCTGGAGGAAATGGTTGCTTTGGAGGGTGGACTCTCCCATTAAACTGGGCTGAAATCCTGCCCGTTCCCAAACTCTTCCCTCTTCAGGCTCCGCCTCCAAAATCTCCAGGTATTTTGCAACCCAGAGTTGTCATCCCTACATGTGATGCTTCAGTGGCAGCATGTGGGGCTTCAGAGAGGAGAAGGAATCAGTCTAAATCAACCTTTGTCTGGAGCAAGAGCCTGTGCTGACTCAAGAGGGGGGAATGCAGGAAAGAGTTTTGTTGTGAGCTGTTTCCATATGAGCTCTTTTAATATGCCTGCAGCAGCACAAAAAGGTCTAAGCCACTGTGGATCCCAATCTGCTTAATGGTCTGCTGAGAGTACAAGAGGCTTCTTGAGGCTTCTTGAGTACTGCTTAGGGATGGGCGTGAACTGGCTCATGAACTAAAGTTTGTGACAAATTTTGGCCCATTTATGAATCACAAGGTTAAGTTCATGGCAGATCAACCAGCATGAACTTCCCACAAAGTTTCAAGTTGTTCATGGAGGTTCATGCTGGTTCATGAACAGATACATTTCCAGACAGACTGTCTCTGCTCAATCTAGATGTTCACCAAACTTCAAAGCAACATACTTGGAGGTCATGTAGAGGAGCATCTGGTGGAGGTCCCCTGTGACTCTGATGTCTCTAGTTTAAACAGGATCCATTCTATACACTCCTGAACCTCCTGAACCTGCACCTGTCAAAATGACTGCCTGTCAATGACAGCACTTTCCTGGGTGCACCTTCTTTGGGGAGCAGTTACTTGGACCCTGTAAATACAATCCTCATCAAACACATACGCCATGTAGAGGAGTGTAAGCTGAAGATCCCCTGTGAGTTTGGTGCCTCTAGCATTCCGAGGGGTGCCATTCTAGCAAACCACAAACCTCACAAACTGAACCAGTTCATTTGGCCCCTAAAAGTTCATGACAGTTCATGGTTCATGAACCGAGCATACCACGAACCATGAACCAAACTGCATTTTCCCAGTTCATGCTATCTTCTAAATAAGCCAAGCAGGCGCAGGATCCCTGAGGCTGTTAAATGGTAGAAGTGTTTTCTAATAATATATTCTTCCACTCTGAAAGTTGTTTTGAGAGCAGTGAGTGAGTGTGCATGGGGGAGAGAGAGCAAGTGAGCGAGAGAGACAGAGCACTTTTTCAAACCAAATAAGCTGGGATTCAAAACTGTGTATGTGAAGCCAGCTCTTCCCGGATTGTACTTTGAGAAAAGGAAACTCAATAGGCATTAAATAGATTTTAAAATCCTGTATAAAAATAAATTAATTCCATTTGCACATGTTAAGTAAATATTAACACTCAAGTCTGTGATTATGTTTAAACAGCACTGGATCCTGGCTCTGCATAACACAGTCATCACCATATTATCATGATTTAAACTACAGTAAATCTTTCAGTGGAACTCATACATTAATAGATGAAGCTTCAAAATGGAAACAAAGAAGCAGTGGCTCGTGACAAAGATGTACAGAGCATTGTGCCGACATGTTCCTGCATTATCATCCTATGACTCAGCCATTCCTCAACTTAATAATAACAGTAATAAGGCTATATTTTATTTTTATGCAGACCATTTGCTTTTAATGGCCCCCATTCCACAGTAATGTTCTGCATTCTTTAAAAAGATCAACTCTAAATCCACATACAACCATAAAGTGCATTACAGGAAACAAGAGGACAAAATAAAGCCTCATAATAATGAATTCAAAGTCCCCACCATCTGGTAGCACAGACAGACTTTATTGATCCCCTGTAGACTGTCAATGATGAAATTTCAGACTATGATCCCTAAAACAGCAATTGTATGAGCAAGTGCTTATAGGCAGATGTATCAGAAGGAAGCAAAAAATATTGTGGATGAAGATGAAAGACTGGTGCTGAGTCAGACCATTGATCTATCACAGTCAGTAGTGTTATCTAACCCCACTGGTAATCTTCAGAGTCCGTGGAAGAGGTCTCTCTTATCACCTGATCATTTTGGTGACAGTTTGGATTAGTGGTTAGGAGCACGGACTCTAATCTGGGAGAACTGGGTTTGATTCCCCACTCCTCAACATGCAGCTGCTGGTGTGACCTTGGGTCAGTCATAAATTCTTGCAGAGCTGTTCTCTCAAGGGCAGTTCTTGGGAGAGCTCTCTCAACCCCACCTACCTCACTGGGTGTCTGTTGTGGGGAGGGGACGGGAAAGGGATTGTAAACTGCTCTGAGACTCCTTCAGGTAGTGAAAGGCAGGGTATGAATCCAATCTCTTCTTCTTCTTCTTGGCTGGAGATGTTAAGGATTGAACCTGGAACCTTCTGCTTACAAAGCATGTGTTCTACCACTGATAGGGATGGGCACAAACTGGGAAAATGTGGTTTGTTTCAGTTTGTGGCATACCCAGTTTGTGAGCCACAAACCATCATGAACTTTTAGCCCCCAAATGAACCAGTTTGGTTCATGAGGTTCATAACGTAGTAGAACACACACAACCCAGTGGGCTAGAGACACCAAACTCACAGGGGATCTCCAGCTGAATCTCCTATACCTGCCTTCCAAGTTTGGCGAGGATTGGGTTTACAAGGTCTGAGTCACAGCCCCCACCAAGAAGGTGCCCCATCCTGCATTGTTTCCAAGGGAGGGGGGAAATAGCAAAAAACAAAACAAAGGCAATAGAAGCCAGCAGAACAGAATCAAAGTCCCAGAGAATCTCTGCAGTAGAAACTGATGGTGGGAGGCTTTCTGCAAGCCCAGTAGAACCAGTGCAATGTGCCCAGCAAAACCAGTGCCACTGTGGCACTGGAAACCCAACAGGGCTTAGATCAAGCCTGAATAAAATAAATAATAAATAAATAAATGTATCACCTTCTCTACACTTTTTCCTCTTTCCTCCTCCTGGCATCCCCCATATCCTCAACCTACCCTTTTCCCTTCTCTCCTCCCAAGCCATCAGCCAACCAATATATTATCTGTTCCCCCCCATTTTCAGCTGCATTTATTATTGCTCCACTTCATTTATACCCCACCTTTCTCTGCAATAGAGAATTAAAGCAGCTTACAACATTCTCCTCCATTTTATCCTCTCAACAACCATGTGAGGTAGTACAGACTGAGAGTGTGTGACTGGCCCAAGGTCATCCAGTGAGTTTCGGGGCATAGTGGGGATTCAAACCTGGGTCTCTCAGACCCTAGTTTGAAATTCTAACAATTACACCACACTGACGTTTGTGGGGTGACTGCTGTTGAAAGTAGTGGCCAGTCCTAGATGAGTCATGCAAGTCATGTGATATCAAGTCACCCATGGTTACTGCCTGGCCTGGCCCTGATAAGTCCTCCCTTGAAGTCTTTTATTGACAGAAACCAAGGATTGAAGGTTGGCAATACTGTTGTAGTTGCCTAGCAATCTCCACAATGGCCATTGTAGAGCAGGTGTGTCAAACGTAAGGCCATGGGCTAGAAGTGGCCTACCCAGGGCTTTAATCAGGTCTGTGGCTCTCTTCTCCACCCCACCTCCTCCCCTGCCTGTCCTCACCCTTCGGAGGGAGATTGGGGCTGCTGAACTTCCCAGCTGGCTGGGCCTTGTCTTCACAGTTTCTCCTCCAGCAGGAAGCTCCTCTGGGCTAAAGCACAAAAAAAGCTGCAAAGAAAATGCAGAATGGATTTTACTTTAAGGTCTTTGAACCCGGATAGACTACTCTGGGACTGGAATGGCAGCCCCCAGAGTGGAATGATGGTCCCTGGGAGTAGCAGCTGCATTCTGGGAATGGAATTCCACTCTGGGGGCTGGCATTCCAGTCCCAGAGTAATCTATCTGGGCCCAGAAACCTTAATGGAAAATCTATTCCACATTTTTTGCAACTTTTTTTGAGCTGCAATGTATTTCAGTGGAGTAGTGTTTCAGTTTCCAGTGTTTGTATGCCAGTTGAATTTGTCTGCTTGCAAATAAGGGCTGATGTTTTGAGCCAGCTTGCCTCTGTTGAATGGACCTGAGAACAGGTGCCTGAGTGAGTAATCTAACCTGGGAACCCACAGCCAAAGGGGGACATTACACTGGAGAGCCACTGACACTCTGAGTAGGGGGGGGGAGAAGCTTGCAATGCCCAGCCATTTCATGTTTTCCTAGGCTCAGAGCATTTTATATTTTCAGTTTTTATTTTTAGTTTCTGCTGTGATCCTTGTGCTTTTTCTTGATGTTTTATTTTTTAAACTGCATTGCCAAATCCCACTATCCCCCCACCTTTCCATTTTAGATAGGCATCTTTTAAGGGGGGGGGGAGTTTGGGAAGTGTCAGTTATCAAAGACTTAAATAAAATATGCCAAGACTGTTTTAAGCATGTTTGTATTTTAAGTTTAAAACCCCTTTAATTGTGTTTGTCGGTGTCCTTTATAAAGTTAATATCTTTGCTACCTGGCATTACATTTTATGACATACATGGCCTAGCCCAACAAAGTCCTATTTATATCAGATCCATCCCTTGTAACAAATGAGTTTGACACCCTGTGGTTGTCTGTTTCTTAAAGCTACATGCACTGCTGCTATTATTTGGGGGTTTTAAACCCCCGAGTATTTTTTTTTTAAGATTTCAGATTTTTCCGGAAATCTAGGGCTTTTTTCAGATTCATAGAAAGATCTGTCTTACCTGATCATGGTTCCAATCTCTAAATTTAAATATCCACAGTTTTGGCCATGTTGAGAATTAGATATATTGAGGATGGAATATTATTAATTTATTTGGATGCAAAGTATGGGCAATACTACTCAATAGGTAGAATGGACTTTCCCTGCCTCCCCACACCCAATGCACGCCAGTGGTTGTTTTGCTCAAAGCTAAGGTCCAAAGAGTCTAGGCAGGAGTCTCTGCAAATACAGGACAGTGGGGGGGATTACTGAATCACTGAGGCAGGATACAGCAGAGCAGAAAGCATAGATGTTGTTCCAGCAAAGGCTGAAGACTGACCAAGAAGTATGCACACCCTCCTCTCTGGAACGGACCACTGGAGGTAAGTACTCCAATGGCATAGAAGGTTTTGTGGCCATGTGGAGGAGAGACTAGGGTGGCCAGTTCTCCCACTATAGCAAGAGACTTTCTGCCCTGGACTCCCTGTTTCCTGTCACCACTTGTCAGGTTAAACCATAGAGGTTTTTGTGAATTCTAGAGCTCTGCACCCTTGTCAGGTTAAACCATAGAGGTTTTTGCACCAATGCAATGCAATGATGTGACTTCCATTTTATGCTGAGATGACATCATGGCATCAGCATCATGCCTATCACATAGGTCCCTCTACAACCCTTGCAATTTCCTGCCAGGGGGGGCAGCCTCTGAGGCTGCAGATGATTCTGGGATGGTGGATTCAGCATCTGGAGACTAAAGGCAGGGATACTTTCCAGGTTGTGAGTGCTGATCCAATTTCTTGGGGTTCCTCCTGGATATCAGATGAGAGCCCTTGAAGGTATCCCAGATGATGTCATCTGGGGTGGTCCCAGAGCTTTCAGCTTCTTAGCCCGGTGAGAAGATGGTGTCCTGATACTGGCTTCCCTCAAATGTTGTTCCAGTGAAACAGGAGATCCTTAGGAACAGTGAGAAGAGCAGAATGAACAAAAACCACCTCCCTCTTCCACTGGTGCAAATGCCTTTTGTCAGTATAAGATCACTTTTGCATTTAACTCTTAATTTCAAAATACTGCATGTGTTACAATCTTTAAAGGTACTGCAACAGCAGTTCTTTATATAGGAATCCACCACCTCTGCAGACAATTATAAGCATTGCTAAATGTACCAAATATCAACTTAAATTTGACATAGCTAATTGTTAAGCACCTAAGCTACCTAGAAATCACTGAATATGGAGGAAGGAAGGAATGGCTAGATCAAACAATTAATTAAAACCTGGGTTTAGGAAGAGTCACCTTTAAGCAGACAAAACAACATCAATTTCTAATATGACACACCACTGAGATCACAACTGTACTCTTCCCATGATGTGAAATAAACAGATCATTTTCCAATCAAAAAGTGCTGCTGAATTATCAGAGCTTTCAAGATTTGAAATGTAATTTATTCTCTCATATCTGATATAAGCAAACCTATTTGATCTAGCTGAGCTTGCATATAATTAAATCTGCTGCCGAAGGAATCACATTTCCTTTTTTACACAAGAATTACCCTTCACAAGATAAACAAGGTTGCATGGAACGTTTTGGAATAGCAGGTTGTCCTCTTTATGTCCCTACCCAAATTAGCTTTATATATATCAGGAAGTTTCTATTAGGCTCAAAGTAGGCAGCTAGCAGCATAATCTTAAGCAGGTCTACTCGCCATCCTACTGAAGTCTAGTCAATGAGGCTTACTCCCAGGAAAAGAGAACTAGCTTACAGTGCAATCATAAAGTGTTCTTAGTGTTGCACAGTAAGCTAGTTCATCTTTCATTTGCACCAGAGGGAGTACAGAAACATGGCCAGTTGTACAAGGAGGCAAAGTGAAGCAGTAGACTCAGGTAGCAGGTTTGGGGGGCGGCAGACTTCACCTGCACCAAGGCCATCTCATTCCCCTCCCCTTTCATTTTAGAGAAAGAGCTCTTAAACCTCCTTCTCTCTTCATTCACCTGGTGTCTTTACATACATCATGGCAAGCTGTGAGAGCCAGTGTGGTATAGTGGTTAGAGCACCAGACTAGCATCTGGAAGATCCAGGTTCAAATCCCAGCTTGGCCATGAAGTTTGCTTTATAACTTTAGGCCAGTCATGCTTTCTCAGTCTCACAGTGTTGTTGTGAGGACAAAATGGAGGCAGGGAGAACAATGGATACCACCATCAGCTCCTACAAGGAAGAGTGTGGTGAAAATGTACTAAATAAATAATACAGTTATGGATGCCCAACAGAGCTTCCTGCCACAATGTTTAAAAATACCTATGGAATAAGAGGAGGAGCATTGTCTGCTACAGTTCCTGGGTAGTGTGATGCAATGCAGAGGATGGGATGGCAGCAGCAAGAGGTGGTGGCCGAGGCGGGGGGTTTGCATCCACAGCTTGCACCCCCTTGTTGAATAGCCAGGCACCCCTCCACTGGCTCTCCATCCAATGCCAGCTCAGAGACTGCTCCCCGCTGGTGCTAAGTCCACTCCAGGGAGAGCAGGAATCACAGACACTCCCTCCCCTGCTCGGCAAAGATGGGAAAGGATTTCAAGGTGAAGGAATAAAACACTGGAAAATGAAATGTCTGTGGCCTGTACAACAGGGAAAAGAGCAGGCGTAGCAGGGGCAATGTAGAAGCAAAGAAGATTGTTCATGACAGAACTGGGACACAGAAGTTTTGTGTGAGGGGGTTGCAGCTTAACGAATCCTGTTTTGTGCTATTCCTGCTTCTCCTCTTCCAGAAATACAGGCAAGAACGTTTTAAAAGAGGACTTCTTAGGCTAAGGCTGGGCATTGACTCTGGCTTATGATTTGAAGCCTTTCTTTGGTTTTCATTGGATTCCAGCGGCAAAAAAATAATAATTTCACCTTAGGGTAGCAATCTGCACAGACAGATGGCACCTGTTTGAAAAGCCCGGATTCTTTGCCATGGAAAGTATGAATAGCCAATGATTTGGATCCCTGCCAACTTTTTCACTCCATCTTACCCAGCTCTGTGTAGTTGTTTTGTCCATGGAGCCCCCAGGATCCTCAGAATAACCTTATTGCTAGTCAGAGGGGAACCTTTCCTCCCTTTTTCAACAATGAAAAAGCTGATTGGGTCCAACCCCATGTGCTTGCTAAGTGACAATTTTAAAATATTTGTCACTTCTCTGATTTGAATACAAAGAACTACAGGCAGAGTTCTGTTCATGCAAGGGGGTACTTCCACCCCCCCTTCCTACTCTGCTCCATTTTTCTCCCACCCCAAAGTTGTTCCTGAGGTTCTGGGGACCCCCTTGCATGTTGGCCAGTGCACTGCTGGGGGAGGGAACTGTGATCCAAACAGCAATTTGAGACTCTTTTTCTTTTTTTCAACCCCCAAAGGGACATTTTTTAATTGCATTTGCTATAAACTACAAAGAAAGAAGGGAGGGTATCTACAAACTACAGGTGAAAGGAAAGAAAAACCTCTAAAAACCCAAGAGGTGGTGGCCATTACAAAGCATATAAAAATGTGCTAAATTGTTAGAGAGATTATTAGTTACATTGAGTGTGATCAATATATGTATGCTTATGTTATCAAAACCAGTTAAAAAAAACTGTTCATGAAATACCACAAAAGAAGCACTAATAATAATCCACTTAGGGCTAATTTCAGAGTCATTCAGTATCTCATTTCCCCCCTTCTATTCCTCAATTGATAGGCTCGTTTGGGGGTGGCTGCCCCACATTGCAAATCGGAATCTTCTTCAGAAGTTGTAGCATCAGAGTCATAGTCACTTCCTTTGTCACTGTCATCGTCTTCTTTGTCGTCGTCTCCTGTAGAACCAAGTTGCTGCTTCAGAAATTCCAGAGCTTTAATAGCAGTGTCAATTCTTTCTTTCTTGTCGTTTATCTTAAAAAGGATGCCCTCGGGTACCAACCATCAGTAGGGGATGTTGTTTGTTTGCAAAAACCTTGCCAAGTCTTTAAATTTCTTTCTCTTCTTCCTAATTTCAAATGGAATATCTTTCAAAACCCATATTTCCATGCCCTTGATTTTTAGGGACGTTCCTGATATTGCTTTCAGGATTTGATCCCTCACATGCCTTTTTGAGAATCTGACCACTATCTCCCCTGGAAGATTTTTCTTCTTTATATATTCTGAATATGATCTATAGACCACATCCATCTCATTTTGAATATAATCTGCTTTTAAATCTGCAATTGGGGCCAAGGCATCACTCAGAATTTGTTTCAGATTCTCCCCCTTAGTTTCAGGGTGCCCCTGAAATCTCAGGACAAAGCTTGCTTTTTCCATTTGTAGTTGCAAGAGCTGTGATTCATCAGATGTTCTCTTCTTTTCTAACATCTGCACACGTTTTTTAACCTTTTTAGTCTTGGCATCCACCTCCTTCACCGTCTCAGCTGTCTGCTCAGTCTTTTTGTTAATTTCACTTAGTTGGAGCTGCTGAGCTGCAAAGTTCTGATTTAAAGTTGTCAGTTGCTGGTTTATGTTTGTCATTTGTTCCAGCAGAGGCCACAAAGAGTCTGCTAACATCTTTGAAATGTCTGTGGAAGTTTCTGGTTTGCTGACCAGCCCAGCTGGACTCGGACTTCCTGAAGAAAGCTTAAGTTTTGCTTGCTTATCCTTCTCAGTTTTTTTGCCCGCCATCTTTGGGGATGTTTATCTTTAAGAGTAGTTTGCCAAAAGTCTCTAAAGTTTGTGCTAATGCTTGTAAATCTCTTGTGAAGTTCTTAAAACAGTTCCATTTTGCTTTTATGGCTGCCTCCCCCCTTTGGAGATGCCTCTGTCTTTTCTTTGCATTTAGGAAGTTCCCTCCCCCGCTCGCTTTTATTGCAGGAGGGAGGCTTTCTGTCTTTATCCTGGTGTTTTCGCTTTCACCGACTCACAGTTCATGTTGGCCCAAAGACCTTGCCAAAGGTACGTGTTGCTTGCTCGGCCTCCACGCGCTTGTCCCGGTCAGCTGCTTGAGATCCATAGTGGATGCACAGCGGCAGAACCATTGGGGCAGAAAGGAGCCTCAGTTCTCTGGCAGCGTGCCAGAGGAGAGGCAACCCTTTAGCGCCCCATGGCTGGGGGCCCCGGGGGAGTGTGTACAATCACAGTCCCTCCTAACCACTGGCATGCAGATCGCGTCCCTGGGAGCTCTCCAGGAATGCGTCCACCATTGAGACGCCAAAAACCGGAATAAGACTCTTTTTCTAAAGGTCTTCTGGAAGCTGGCCTTAAAGCAACAACAGTGTACATTAAGGCATTAAAGGTCAATATTGCACATGAACCCAGAAATACAATTTGAAAATAGATCCCACTGATTGAAATAATAATGGTTCTTCACATTTATAAACCCTTTTCCCAGAGTTATTACAGGCTGTTATTACTGTTCCAGTAGTACAGGTATGAAAAGATGACTAATCATGAGAGACAATGGCTCACACTATGTGTATTCAGTAAAGTCATAGCTCAGTTAAAATTTCAGTTGCAGACACTCCAAAGCCTGTCTCTCGCACGGCACTGTGTTTCGATGCATCTCAAAATAATGGCTATTATCTCAAATGGTTTTCTGTTTCTGGATCCTGTGCGGCAATGAGAGAAGTTTGGCTGGGAATATTTGAGCTACTGATGGTAAAGCCAAAGGCATGGCCCTAATTTAATGTAACATACACGAATCTTATCACAGCAGAGGCCAATATTTTACAGTTGAACGGGCTTTTGCTGAAATAATATAGTTGAACAGCTTGCATAAAAATCAGTATCAAGGGGATTAACCTTCATTCCATTTGCATGTATACAAGAAATGAAAAGCAGGGAGTTCTATTCCCAGACCTGTTAAATCATTTTGCTCAGAAAACTGGCTGCCTTGAGTATTATTAAGCCAGCACATATGGAATTTTCATTGCTTTGCTCAGTCCTTTTTGTTCTACCTTAAATTTTTAATTAACATTTTTACCTAAAAGGCATCTTCTGTTTCTTCTAAGAAGATCTGAAAAGGAAGTTTTCTGCTACTTTCAACCTCAATTCAGATTAAAACTGAGTGGATCTTTAAATGTGCAATTCTGTCCAAATGAAATAATTTACAGGAAGAAAAACTGGACAAGACTTACCATGAGAACTCATTGTATGAATCTACCCTTTGACAGCTAGCCAAAGCAATGTTTGACGTAACACTACTATGGTACCCAAAATGGTTCTCTATCCCTCCCTTCCTGTAGATTTTTTGTGTAAAGGTACAACCAATTACTCCCTTCTGTTAAATAGTACCCAAAGGCCCCCTTCTGCTAAGTCTTCCACCAACAGAGAATGACCTTCTGAAAAAAGAAGAGGAGAAGAAGAGATTGGATTTATACCCCACCCTTCACTACCAAAAGGGGTCAGAGCAGCTTACAACCTCTTTTTCCTTCCCCTTCCCACAACAGACACCCTGTGAGGTAGGTGGGGCTGAGAGAGCTCTCTTGAGAACTGTCCTTGAGAGAAAAGCTCTGAAAGAACTTATGACTGACCCAAGGTCACACTGGCAGCTGCATGTGGAGGAGTGGGGAATCAAACCCGGTTCTCCAGATTAGAGTCCGCACTCCTAACCACTACACCAAACTGGCTCTCCATCTGATGAAGTAAAGGAAGTATTTCTCCATCAGAGAGAAACAGAGCAGAATGCAGTCACTGGGTCCAACAGAAGTGAGCCATTGTATCCAACCAACAGTCTGACACTTTGCAGTAAACCATAAAATTCAGCTTAATAAGCTTTGTTAGGTAATAGCTACTTCAAAATTCCCTGGATGTGCAGCACTTATCTGCCTTGGTAAGACAGCTGAAATGGCCTAGGAAAAAAGTAAAAAGGCAGTTCCAAGTTGCAGGGGTTGGTTGGGAGGTGATGGTGGAGGTCTTGTTGTCATTAGGATGGCTCTGACAAATCAGGGGAGGACTGAAGTATGACATAATATGAAGAGTCTTCAATTAATCCTATTTAAAATTTGAGTGGCAGAACTTGTTTTGACACAAAAATAAGTTTTCTTCTTATTGATAATATTGCTATCTTTCATTGGACTTTAGGGTGGACCTACAAAGAAATTAAAGCACATCTATATATTTGTTCTGGGCTAAGAGTGTCAAAGTGTGGGGTGGGGACAAGGTCTTAAGGGGGCTGATCAGTAGCAATGTTCACCAGTAGCAGACTGAGGAATGTAGCAGGTATGAGCAGGAAAAGTACCACAAAGGTTCTCAGAGCCAGCTAAGGAAAGCTGATCAGATTCACTTCTTCAGGACCTGGGACAGCTCTTGTGTAATACAGGTGTTGTTCCTAAGAAAGCCCACGTACAACTGAGTACATACATAACCCAATAGGTCTGATGATTGCCCAGGACTTGTAAAGAATAAAAAGGGGTGGGACTCTGGTTTAGAGACGTACACAGTGGAACCATTAAAGGGTCTCTATTTGGGGGTCTTTAGGAAAGCTAAGTAGGTCCAGGTGGGCTATTTCACACTCCTCACAAGAAAGGCCAGGGCTAACATTCCAGGGTTCAAAGTCTGATAGCTCATTTACAGAGGTATTTTTTGGAAAGTACTGGGAATTCAGGTGGGAAGCCAGTGAATTTTAGGACCCACCCCTAAAGAAACCTTAGAGATGGCTTGGAGCTGGGGAGGAGCTCAGTGTGGGAAGGCAAGCACAGAGGAGGCAAGAACACTGGCCCTGGGAGAAACCTCACAACTCCCATAGTTGTCTGACCGGGTTGCAGCCAACAGAGGAAGAGGGGGTGGGGACAAGAAGCTGGGATGGGCTCCTAGTGGGCCTTGGGAGATAAGGGGATGGGGCAACCCCTCTCTCAATTGAAGGTTTCCAGAGGTCCAAGGAGGAAGATGGCTGGAGTGTGACTTAAATTTAAAAAACTGGCCAGCCAGAGTGAGGATGGACTGGGGTGAACACCACCCACACGCATTCTGAGTCTTGGGGAAGCTTCCCAGGTCATGGTAGCAGAACAGCAGAAGGAAGACAGGTGGGGCTGACCACAGCAGAGCTTCACATTATTGGAAAGGTCAGTAGCAGATGGGCATGTGGGCTAGAAAACTAATTATTCAATTGTATTTAATCCTGGAAATTTTAACAGAAATTATTTTGTACTTACACTTCTTGACATCAGGAATACAGACAGATGAACTAAGTTTTATATTTAGGCAAAACTTAGTGTAGATCTTTAGGTGAAAAAATCTATTGCACACTTTTTAAAGGTAGCTTCAATCTATATAATGCACTGATTGATCCCCATGTTCATATGTTTTCAGCAGGCCACCAGAAAACTCACGAGGCTGTTTTCCATGGCCAATGTACAACTGAATGTACTGATACATGTGAAAGTGAATACCAGCTAAGCTCAGTACACAGGTATCAATCTAGCCTTTGTTCTCTAACTGAGCAAACGTTTTGGTCTTGCATGATAGCCTATCACACAAGAACAAACCAACTGAAAATCCTCTGCTTTGTCTGAAATCAGCCTTTGCATGACTTCCAGGCAATTTCAGTGAAAATTGACTACAATCTGATGTTAATTGGTTCAGTTGGTAAAATTAGGAAATTATGTTTATTGGATAGGTTATTATTTCAAGGCAACAGACAAATGAAAGTGAACGTGCGGAAGGTGTTCGGTTTGATTCTTGTGGTAACAGCACTGAAAGGTGAAAACAGAAGTAATGCTCAGGTTAGTGGCAGATCCCACTAAATAAAGTAACCAGAATAATAACTGAGCTTCAGAAACTGTAATTGCATTACATATCTGTGGACAGGAGCAGATGGGTGAATTGGAGAAATGGGAAAATCAGATTTAGAGGGAAGCAAGGATTAATGTCCCACTCCCCAGTGTTGTTATTTTCCTTGATAATCTTGAAAGCTACATTTGCAAAGGAAAAGAATTTCTTTGAAGTAAACATGAGGGGGGAAATCCTTAGACCATGGAGTTCTGGGTTCCAATACTGGTGTAGCCATGAACTTGCTAAGGGTCTTTAGGCATGGTCCTAATTCCTCATGTGTGAAATAGGAATGCTAGCAATCTACCCCCTACAGAGTCTGTAGCTCAACAAGAAAGTGAGCACCTATTCAACACATCTCCGAGGAGGCCTCAGTAATAAAAAGTGCACTTAATCTTACCAATTAACAACAACAAATACCTTTTATTGGCATAAAATATTAAACAGTTGCCATTAGGGTAAAACAATCCTATAAAATTTGTGGAAAATAAATAACTTCTAAAAGCATTACAAAGGTATGTCTATTTATATGAGCTTAAATTATAACAAGATAAAATTTTGCCCAACCGCAAAACCTTGAATTAAATTATACAAACTCATTGAACTCAATTAGAATGATCATGGACATTTTCCCATTTTATAAAACCATAAAAGAACTTGGCAGTCAATTCAATAATCTCCGAATCTCGAGAAGTAAGGAGGTAGTGTAGCTTGCTTCCGTCTGGTTGGCATGCTACCTTGCTAAGGGGGACTTCCAGAAATTTCACTCGAATGTCGTTTAGCAAATTACAACGTAAAAGTACATGCTCAACTGTTTCTATTTCTCTCTTATTGCATCCGCAATATCTAATTGCATAAGGGATTTTCTTATATCTCCCCTCAAGAATAGCAGAGGGGAGAACACTGAACCGTGCTAGCATGTAAGCTCTGCACAATTGCGGTGATATCAGGGAGAAAAAATATTGTGGTGGAGCACCAGAGAGTGGATAGGCCCATCTAACTGAGGAGCACCTACCGGAAGCAAGAGCTCTGAGCTCTTGCAGTTCTATATCAATAAGTCTCTGCTTAAGCAGAATAAAAACCTCCGGCTCTGTTAAAGTGACAAAATCGTTCAGATTAAAACCAATAGAATTAATTTTCTTTTCAATAGCCGAGAGCCAAGCAGAGGGATGGGAATCTTTCAACATATAGGCAGCAAGGCTATTATGAGTGCATCTAAAATGCAAACGCAGCCAGAATCTAAAGGTGATGATCCACGCCTTTGTCTCCAACCTTCTCTGATTAAGCTCCAAACAAATAGCAGCGTAGGAGACGCACGAAGGCAACCCCAGAATTTTCCTCAGAAATTTGGATTGCAGTTGTTCAACTGCCTTGTTAAAGGCTGTAATCCAAATAGGGATACCATAGAGGAGCTTAGCAATAGTTTGGTGTACAAACACTTTAATAGCTGCTGGCACGTACTGATTGCCCTTAGTATAATAAAACCGCGTAAGTGCAAGCACATAGCAATTCGCCATTTTAATTGCCTCTGTTCTGTGTGTTGCCCAACTAAGATTGTGATGAAAATTCACTCCCAGGTATTTAAAGCTCTTGACCTGTATGATTGTTTTACCCCTTATATTCCAATTCCTAGGTTTCCAGGGTCCCCCAAAGGCCATAACTTTAGATGTTCCCAAAATCACTGAGAGTCCATTATGAACACAATAATCCAGGAAGCTTACTAACAATTTTTTCATCCCTACTTCGGAGAGGGATAATCTTACCAATTATATCATTTTGATCTCACATGAAGTGGCCAACCTTTCCTGGCTGAATTCATGTGTCTCTAATGGCCACATCTTGGGCTCAGACTCAGTAGAAAAAGCTTTCTCCCATCACTCTGTCTGCATTCTGGGAAAGTTTCTCTAGTGGGATTTCTTTTTGCTTGATTTCTTTTGCTAGTTCACCCCTGTTACTTGGCAAACAAATTCAAGCTAAGACATCACAGGATGTGCTTGTGACAAGTGGTGGACCATATCCAGCATTACAGAAAGCACCTGTAGTAGTTTCTGCATTTTCCTAAAACAGAAGGGACTCCACGCTGTGAACTGTTGTCATCATTACACTCTGAGTATTTCCTTTACAATTAAAATGGAATCAAGGCTGCAAAACACCAGTTGGGATAAAAATAATAATTTCTAGCCTACCATTAAAGTATATTAGCTTTCCTTTTGGTTCTTCACCTACAGCTCAATCACTTCAGCCTCCCTTTCATGGTAATAGGCTGAATGATATGTTCTGACTCCTCCCGACCCTGCCCTCAGTGCATTCATTCTGAAATGTCATTTCTGTACATCTCAGAGTTTCACTTGAATTGTTCTTTATTGCTCAACTCTGTGGCTTCCCCTGAATATTTGTGCATTAAGGTCCACGGCAATTTCTTTGTAATTTTTGTGACTTCTTCTAAGTGCTATATATCAAAATACTGAGAATTTACCAGCCAATTCACTTCCTCTCCAGACTTTATATAAAGCTATTGAATTGATGACAAATATATAATAATAAAATTGATAATAGATTTTCAGCATACAAAAGCCAATGGCTTCTGGAAGGTACTCTTGGTGGGCAGAAAGAAAAAGAGCTTTTATGAGTGTGCAACTTAAGCAAATACATTTACACCCAGTAAGGCTTCTCAGATGGAGGCTTTCAAAGAATTTATAATTGGGTGTGGAAACTACTGAGACGGTTGAGGCAAAATGGAAGGGTAATAGAAGATTGTGTACATTGCATATAATGGACAGAGGGAACACAAAGATAAGTATTGATAGTCCCTGGAAAAAGAGATAGAAAATGGGCTTAATAAATGTTCCACATTGTATTTATACTTCATTTGTTTCTGTTTTGTTTACTTTCTGTAGTTCGATTGTTGTAAGCCATCCTGAATAGCTTGCAGAGAGATAAGACAGAAATCTTGTCAATAAACAAATATACATTGCATGAAGTAGTTCCATTCTTCTATCCGGAATCTAGTGTCCATCAGCTTCAATGAACTACCTCGAAAACTAGTGTTATGAAAGAAGGAGAAGGTCTGTCTGTACCATGATAAGCCTCTACCACGTTCCCTGCACCCCCAATATTCTGGTATTCTGCCCACTCTTCTACCCTCTTTCTGGATCTGCAGTGTCCTTTTGGAGATGGGGTGACCAGAACTGTACCTTTTAAACATTTATGGCATATTGTATTTCCTGATCCCCCTGAGCCCTGCCTTTCTTCACCTGGGCTTCTTTATGCAGCACCATCTAATCCAATTAAGTCTGCAACATATCCCATTCCACAGTCTGTTCCCCATTAAGGTCAGAGGTGAAGGCAAAGAAATTCTCCATCCTACTCAGGGAATTAAACCAACGTGGTTGAAAACCTCTTTTGATGACAGACACACTCAATATCTATAATAGACTTTTAATAAACATGTTTTTCGCCCGACCTCAAGTCAATTCAAACAACAAAACATACACCATTCTGTTGCTTTTGTGATGTAGATTTCAATCACATTCCCAAATACCAAAGCAATTCTCCCTGGAATGATTTACCTCTCATCCTTTAAAAAAAATCTTCCTTTTCTTCCTTTTCTTCTCCCAGTCTAGATCTAAGGTTTGTTTATATGGGTTTCATCCTTTTACAACAAAAGAACCCACACCTGCCCTTTCACTTCATTCTGAACGGATATTTTAATAGGAAATGACATCGCAGAGAACACTGCTGTACATTTTATGTATTTCTGCCAGGTTTCTAATGATTCTTTGCTGACAGAAACATAGAGGGACTCTTAAACTGGGTGGCCTCTTTCATCCATCATGTGTGCCTTGAACTGGTTCCTTTCAGAACTGTTTATTTGGAAGAAACATTTCATGAAATCATGCTCAATTATCACCTATTTACCTCTCATATGCACTGAAGAACTTTGCCCCCCAAGCCAGAAATAACGAGGCAGACACAAGTGTTGGGTTTAACTATAGGGCCACTTTATTAACGGACAACTTTAGCTGGAACCAACGGCAAGGGCAACACAGCATGCGGTATGGTCAAGGCCAGAGGTCGAAGACCCCTCCCTTGCCTCTTCAATAGGGCGAGCCATCCTGCCCCGGGTGGGAGCCCACTGCAGGGGCTCCCCCTTGGCCGGCTAGCCATTGCAAGATAACCCTGTAGCCCCTTCCCCCAAGCTGCGAGGCTCAAAGAGAGGACCTAAACAGGGCCATCCTGAAGGCAGTCCGTTTTCCCCACCCCATGCCGCAAGGCACAAAGGCTGTACTCACAGGACCCCTTCAACCCCAAATATGGGTGTCAGCTGGTGCTCACCGAACCGCAATCTGTATACCGCATAGCATCCTGCCCCCTCCAAGTGCCAATCAGGAAAGGGTGAAAAAATTCCTACCTGGCCCCAAAACCTGGGCAACCAGCAAACACCTGCACTACTAACAGGGCGGGAGGGTGGGCTGACGAACGTGCGGGATTGCTGAGAAGGAGAAGCAGGGCCGGGCTTTAAGCCTACACTGCCCCGCCCCCTCCCAAGTCCTGTGTGCGGCGCTTTTGGCGCCAACGCCGTCCGCCTCTTCCGGCTGGGAGGCAAAGGCGCCTCCCCAGCCCAATGGCCGGAACGGCCGTGGGCTGTTTGAAGTGTGTTCTTGAAGACATTCTTATCCTGCTATTCCTTCAAAGATAGTTGCATCCATATTCTTCACAACACACCCATGAGGTAGGCAGTGTTCTCTCTTAGCGGAGTTAGTGTGAGCTAGCTTACAGTTTTTTAGTTTCCGGCCCACACATTTTTATCTTACCTCAGGAAGGATGGCTCCAGAGCAACTTTAATGCCAGAAGCTCACAATGTAGAATTTTTGCTCACAAGACTCCACAATTTAGAGGAAGCACTGGAGGTAGGTCAGACTGACAGACTGTCATGCAGTAAGCTTTTTGGCTGAGTGGGAACTTGAAACCTGTATGAGCCCAGTCTAACCATTACAACACACTGAGCCCATACCTTTACACCAGACATAATTAAATGTCAAATCTCCCAACATGTGTTTTTTAAAAGCAGCTGGATGGAGATGCTTTTGAATCAGATCCCATGATGCTGTAGGGAGGGAGTCTATCTTTTTATCCTGTGCTGATTTCCCAGTGGAATTCCCCCTCCCTGCCACGGTAAAACTTGATCTGAGCCAGGTAAGAGACTGGTACAATATAACTGTTTGTCTTTTCCCCCTATTAGGGTTAATAGCAGCTATGAGGAGGTTGTTTGCACTGAGAAAATTATATGTGGGATACTGTTACCACCCCTGTCCCAGCGGTCCAAATTGCTGGCAGCTATTTTTTAAGGTTTGCAAATACATTGGGAAATCCAGTCAGGGATCTCCCCCACGAGTCTGTACCAACTGAATACAACAAGATTATTTATCTATCTATTTCTTTGTTTATTTATCTTTGGATTTGTATCCCGCCCTCCCCGAAGGCTCAGGGCGGCTCACAAGGGGCACGAGTGCCCAAGTTAAAACATTAAAACAAATACAGTAAGTATAAAATACAATAAATACAGTTCGCTAAAAATTTCTTTATGGTGCTCCAGAAATACTTAGCCTAAAGAAAATGCAGAGATCATAGCCAAAGAGCCAGCACTGTCCGAAGACGTTTCCATAGTCATGTGGCTGGCATGACTAAATGCCAAGGTGCATGGAATGCTGTTACCTTCCCACTGAAGTGGTACCTATTTATCTATTTGCAATTTCTTGCTTTCGAACTGCTAGGTTGGCAGGAGCTGGGGCCAGAGACAGGAGCTCACTCCGTCATGCAGCACTAGGGTCTCAAACTGCCAAGCTACAGACCTTCGAGTCTGCAACTCAGCATCTTAACCTCTGAGCCACCACAGCCCAATGACTAGGGAGTTTTGGGTTCAAATCCTCATTCTTCCACAAAAGTCAGTGAATAGCCTTATACCAGTCACACTCCTTCAGCTTAACCTTCCTCTCAGGGCTGTTGGGAGGATTAATACGGGGAGGGTAACATGTACACTACCCCCCTGGAGGAAATGTGAGATAAAAATCAAATAAATACTTAGAACACCAGTATCAGGGTTTCATCTTTGCCAAGGACCGTTAGGAGACTGTTTTCAAATATCTACCTAGCCTCATTAACTTGTAATAAAGACAATGCACCTGATCATATACAGAGGGCCTTTTTCTTACCAGCAGTCCCCCTGTATCCAGCACTAAATAGTAGCATGCAATGTTAGCTAAAGTCCCAGTGCTCCTTTTTTAATTAAGCACTGAGTGATATCATGTGTAATAATCTCTCTGCTTCTGCCAATGCAATTAAAAGATACATTCAGCAGAGAGATAAAACAGCAAATATAAAGCATTCATTGCTAAACAACCGCCAGCTTAATTCTGGCTGCCAAAAGGAAGCCCAAATAAAAGAGGTCTTATAGACCATTCTAGACCATTCTGCAAGATCTTCATGCTGGTTACTGATATCACCCCACAATTTTATTTCAGTACAGATTAAATTCAGGAATCATGGTTTTGTTGTTGGGTGGGTGTGTGGGTAGGTGGGGGTGGCATAAAGTGCAGCCTGGATTTAGGGTTGCCAACTCTGGATTGTGAAATTCCTGGAAATTTAGGAGGTGGGGACTAGGGAGGGCAGGGTTTGGGTGGGTTTAGCATTAGTATAATCCCATAGAGTCAATTCTCCAATGCAACCATTTTTTCCAGGGGAACTGATCTGTGTCATCTGGAGACCTGTTGTAATTCCAGGAGGTTTCTAGACCCCACCTGGAGGTGGCACTCCTAAACCTGGCAACTACTCCAGTGAGAACAGCCCTGTATATAGGCAAAAGGAAAATGAATGCAGTGAGGTGGCCTGAATACATGCATAATAATGGTGGGGGGGGGGGGTTTTCCAGTGATTTGGTTGATTGGTTCTATCTTTACTGTCGGATGAATGCAGATGGTATGAATTTATCCAAGGTAACAAAGAAAATGAATATTAGTAATCCCTTTTTCTGCAAATGTGTGATAGTGTGTACAAAAGCATTACATCTTGGCTGAACCAATCCCCAGTTTGAAGTTGTTTTCTCAGAGCAGACTGATACCAACAAATTTTAAAATATCAATTTATATATATACACCAAAATTGGTAACAGCTGTTTTCTGACAGCCATGGAATTTAAGCTTTATTCACTACTATCCCAATACATTCATCAAAAGAGCAGTCAAGATATTGCTGTTTTTATCTGCTTTGATAGCAAGTAAGTACCTAATTTTGACACCCCAGAAATGTAACGCTGCCTTTGCCATTTATCGGAACTGAGAGCAAACAGTATTAACACTCATCCCTCAAAACGGAATTATTCTAAAACCCTGCAATGACAGTAAATATATTTCAGTGCTTGATCTTTCTTTGCCCCACCCCCCTTTTTAAAGAAAGTACAAATATGGAAGGTTATCAGGTTCCTTAAATACCTTTGCAACCTGCTTTCTTCAGAAACATTTACCATGGATATCCCTAAAAACAAGAGTGCCCAGTGATTCAAAAATAATTATTCAAAGTTATTTCTATAACAAATGTTCCTAATCCCCAAGATGTGAACGAATTTGTTCTTATTACTTAGAGAGGCACATCAGTGACTTATGTGGGTGTTTGTTTTTTTCAGCAGCATTTGCTTTATGAGCAGCACAGGTAAATGTGAAGAGGCAGTCCTACAGAGCATAAATCGACTATTTATTTATTTAATTAGATTTATACCCCACCCTTCCTACCCACATCAGATCAGAACAACACACAAAAAAAGAAAGTCCATTAGAGTAGCAATCAGGGTTAAAAAAGAGACATCAACAGAACATAAAAGATACAGAGGAAATTGACCTCCCTAGCTTTAGTGCCCCCTCTGAAGTTCTTGTGCATTTGGTACAAGGAGACATCTACTTCCTACAAATGGCATTCTCTGAGGAATACAGTGGACACAGTGTAGAGAGCACAGCCCACATCAGCTTTTCATCATGTCCTGCCAGCAAAACAGATTCCCCCCCCCCCAGCCTATTCATACTGAGATCCATGCATGGTGTTGACTTGCAGTAATTGTCCCATGCAGCAGCAACTGCAGCTGAGAAAGGCAGCAATGGTGTATTCACAAATGTGGCTGCTATGTAGACTTCCCAAATGCTCAGGTCCA
>NW_015169217.1:177252-193676 GCF_001447785.1 Gekko japonicus
GAAATTAAGGGGGGTGGAATGGCTTCCACAGTGACACTCTAAGGATTCTTCCTAGTCTCTATAATCTATTCTCCCTAATCTTTATAGAGGTTAGGTAAATGTTCCTACAATATCATCAAGAAGTGACATCACATCATCCTCAGACTGCATCATCCCCAGGCTAAGCCCCCTAAACCACCCAGCATTTGCCTAGGCAGTGATGGGAACCCTACTGCTATGCACTGAGAAGGTTATGAGAAAGAGCCCATTTCATTGAACAAAAACTGTGCTACTGGCCTCCATGACTATAGGGCTTGACATGAAAATGTGATTCTCAAATCTTTGGAAATACTGCAGAATCTCATGAAAGCTCATACTCACGAAAGCTCGTCGTTATGAAAGCTCTTTAAGGTGCTACTGGACTCTAACTCTTTTCTACTGGAGAATCTCAAATTCAACATTTTCAGTTCTGTGATCTCTTACGTCACTCATCAGTTCTTGTGAGAAATATCTTATTACTGAGTTTATAGAATTAGCAAGACCAACTCTAACTAACCTTTCTGGGGAAAAACTGAGCTCACTAGATTTACTCAACAAGCTAGACAGGAACTGCTTCAAAAGGATATGGTTGATTCCAGGGGTCATTTTCTGCGGGAGCACACAGGGGCGGAGCTCCGGCAGTAAGGAGTCCAGGGGGCAGGCACATGCAACAAGCCCCGCCCCCTGCTCCCAGCAGCCCTCAGTCAGGCCATGAGGAGCAAGAAGCAGCCAGGTAAGTTGCAGAGTGCCCCCCCGGCCTGCCTTCAGGTACAAGCTCTCCCACCTCTATAAGGGCAGATCTGCGCGTCCCCCCCCCATAGTTAAGCAATCCAAAACAGTCCAGTGGCACCTTTAAGACCAAGTTTTATTCAGGTACAAGATCTCCCTCCTCTGTAAGGACAGATCTGCACATTTCCCCCCTCCCCAATAGCTAGCAATCCAAAACAGTCCAGTGGAGCCTGAGCGGTGGGTGTTGCCTTCTGACACACTTCTGGTGATGTCAGGGGGTGTGGCATATGCAAATAAATTATGCTAATAAGTTATGCTAATGAGCTCCTGCACCTCTTTTTCTACAAAATGACCCCTGGTTGATTCATCGGTGAAATAAATATGGCCTGATACAACATTCCTGCAATAGCTACATAGAGCAAGTTAATTGTGTCTACATTTAAAAAGGAAAGCCAAAACTGTTACATAAACTGGGTGAACTGTGTCTCCATCAGAAAAGGAAATACAAATTGTTTTTGATATCTCCCACAGCTATCAATACACCTAATTCTTGACATGCCCAAATCTGTGGATATTTGAATCCAGAGACTGGAACCACAAACATGCAAGATAGATCTTTCTAGAAAGCTGAAAAATGCCCTAGGTTTGTAGGAAAGTCTAAAATCTTTTTTACTAGAAAGCTGAAAAATGCCCTAGGTTTGCAGGAAATTTAAAAACCCACCTACAAATAATAGAAGCAGCACCTGTAGCTTTAAGAAATGAAAGTCTTTGTTGCTAGGCAACAGATAGTCTTTAAGCCTTGGTTTCTGTCAGTACAAGGTAGGAGAAGGGCTCTTTTCAAGGTTGTTTTCACCTTTGGGGGAAGACTCATCAGGGCCAGGCATGGCAGTGCATGGCAGTGATGTGGTAGCAACCACAGAACAACATGATACCATGCATGATACCATGCAATCCTCATGCCTCATCAAAGACTGGCCATTTGCCAGCAGTTGCCCCATGAAAGCCAGGGTGAAACAGTGGCTAGAGTTTCAGAGTAGGATCTTGGCGACTCAAGTCTGAATCATCACTCTGCTTTGGAAGCTCACTGAGTGAACTTGGGCCAGTTACACATTCTCAGCCTAACCCACCTCAAAGGGTTTTTTGTGAGGATAAAATGCAGGAAAGAAGAATTATACAAGTTGCTTTGGGTCCCAAATGTCAAGAAAGGTGAGGAATAAATGAAATAAATAAATATAATAGGGAGATGGGAGAGCAGATAAAATATATTTTCGTGGGTGGGAAGTAAAGGAGGAATCAGGCAAAGTTTGGCAGAAGGAGAGAAAGATGAAATAGTGTGGGGAGGGATGCCTCCTGCAAGTCCTTGCAGGTTCCTCAGTGTGCAATGGGGCCTGGCCTGGCAGCTGGCCCTGTGCAACAGGGCTATAGTTTTCCCAGTGGAAGAGGCTATCAGGGGAAGGGAAGGAGGGAAACCTGAAGACAGAAGGGAGAGAAAGGTAGGTTGGCTAGTGGGTGGGAAATAGAGAAATAAGTAGAAAAGGGGGAGAGGCTATGGGGGAGAAGAAAATGAGACACCACCAAGAAGTCCTTGCAGGTCCTCTGCTTGTCATGCTATATTTGTGAAGATGGTGTTATTATGGTACAGGTTACAGACAAGGGTTGCCTATCTTGCTCTACTCCACTGGTTTACTGGCTTGATGGTCTTAATTGCCTCTCATATGCAGTAGTAAGATTACTGATCAGAATATTTTCTTTTGAAGCACAAAGGGAATTCCTGTTTTCCAATACTGTAACGGTAAGGAAGCCCTGATGTGGATGGCCCAGGCTAGCCCAATCTCATCAGAGCTCAGAAGCTAAGCAGAGTCAGCCCCGGTTAGTATTTGGATGGGAGACCACCAAGGAAGTCCAGGGTTGCTCTGCAGAGGCAGGCCATGGCAAAGCACCTCTGAATGTCTCCTGCCTTGAAAACCCTGCTGCACCTTGACAGCACTTTCCACCAACACCAATAGTCAGCAAAGGCTGCAAGGCCACACAACTGAAAAACGACTTCATAGAAAAGCCAATGCTTTATGAGTCCAATAGAAGGGACTAGAGACAAATTTATAGGGCTTTGTTGCCGATTTATCTTCCTTGCCTGTAAGAAACTGGTATTGAAAAGCCACATAATCATTGCTATGAACTATACCGAGAGAGAGAAAGAAGGGGGGGGGGGACATACTTGAAAAGCCTCTTGAAGGCAGCAGCCTGGCTATTGAAGATCTATTTCTCATTTTGAAAATTCTTAGAAAATGCTCACATCAAGTGGCAAAATCACCAGTGAGTATTAAAATTCATGGCCACTGCTTCTTCTGTATGCTGCTCTCGATGACAGGTTGCAGAATTCCTGAGAATCAATACATTGCATGGTCAGAGCATCATGAATTGTTACTGTAGAAAGGTAACTTAAAAGATACTTGCAAGCCAACCATGGACTGTACAATATGCTCCAGGGGTATTGTTGTGCTTTCATATGTAGTAGAAAGTAAATTTGAAACAGCACATTATAAATTCAGGTCTTCCTTGTGCTGAGACAGTACTGACTGTTTAGTTTCTCATTGACAGCCCCTTCCTGGTAACCAAAACCTTAGCACTAATTTACTCCAGACTGTGGAATATCAATCACAAGCTCCCCCAGCCACCCACCCATGTTGCAACGGTATGAATGAGCAATGAAAATCTCATCAAATTTCATGACACTTGTCTGTCAGGTGGAAAACAAGACTTCTTCCTTGCAGGGGTAGTAGATGGTGAGCGGGTGGGGAAACAGGAAAACTCTTGTTGATAGAGTTTTCTTCTTTTCTACCTTCCAACAAGAGTTTCCCTGTTTACCCACATCTACCATCCCTGCAAGCAAGAAATTTCAGCCTGGCTCTGTAGGGAGCAACCAGGCTTTGTCAGTTAATGTGAAGATTTGAGCTGCTAGTTTCAAAAGTTAATTTTGAAAAGCTTCTTTGGGGCAGGCAGATAGGGAGGCGTCTGTTATTTTACCCTTGCAATGAAGTCTAGCATTGAATGCCATGGAGACCGCTTTGTCTTACTGAGAGGAAACATATTAATATATTCATTAGAAGTGTGAGCCAGGGATGTAGCAAAGACACTTGCTGTGGCTTACATAAGACCTAAACTCAGAGCTACTGACAAGAGTTTATAACTGCTAAATGGTTTTTCAGTTTTCCTTTTAGTCAGTGAATGAAATAAAATCGCAACTAGATTGTTGGGACTTGTATGGAGCAAAATACATTTACTCCTGCTCAGAAACAACTATACCATAGGGGTAGATGGAAAGCTGAACAATATGAGTTTTGTTTAATGAGTCAATCTGAACCCCCACTCACTTTTCCCACAGCTGTAAAACTATTGGGGTTAACTGGTGTGGTTGGTCCAGTCACCATTAGTTAGCAGACTGCTTAAATAAAGCTACAAATGCAGGAACTTTACCAGGTTACTCAGCTTACAAAGCTACACAGAGCCACATTGCAAGTTTAGAAGAGAAATACTTCTCTCTTTATTTGAGAAGTACACTTTGGATAGGAAAGAGCAGAGATTGATAGATTATCAGTTTAGTAGCTAAAGGATGGAGGTGGATGACGAGAGGCCCATCTGCCTCATTGTGCCAAGAGAGGACTGCATGACCTTCTCTTGGTGCATGCAGGTAGAGAGCATGTCTTCATCCAGAGAGAGAGAGGGAGAGGAGGAGGAAGGGGAAATTGATCCCTGAAAACACAGTCTGCATTTCAAAGAGGATAGTGGCAGAAGAGTAAATAGAGGAAGAAAGGTCAGTGTGCCTGTCTAGCTATCTGTTCTTTCTTGCCACTCAGTCTGGAGGTCTGAGACAGGGGACATTGCATCTGAAACTTCCAACAAAAACAGCTGTGGGGACCTGCTTTTTACAGGACCGCAGGGGCCCCATTTGGCTGGGAAGGTTCCCTGCATAGGGATAGGAGTGGCTCCTGTCTTCCACTCAAAAACAGGACAAATAACCCACTCCGAGGACCATTTTTGCTCAAGATAATGGGGTGAGGTGAGGAAAACAGGAAGAACCCAGTGACCCAACTTGTTAAAAAAAACATAACATGAAGTTTGGTTCTTAGGAATCTGTCTAAGGCCTTTTTTGTAAAATGCAAAAATTAGGTAGCCAGCTCAGTCCTGTGGAAATGTTGAGAGAGATTATGATGTCCCTCCAAAAGACACCAACAATTGGTATATACCAAAAAGGAAGGTAATTAAATGCTTTGAATTATTATAGGCAAGACTGTGTTACTCTGCCAAAGGACCAGGTTATGATCCATTTCCTTAAAATCTAAACTGTTATATGAGATGAAGTTTCCTTGCCTTATGGATACTATGGTTGGTTAATTCCTAACAGGCTCTAGCAAAGAATAGTGAACAAATTCTAGTAATACTTGGGAGACATGTTTTCAAAGCCTATCCTGCAACCAAACAGCCTATCCTGCAACCAGTCTCAAAGCCTATCCTGCAACCAAACAAAGTTTGAGTCCAGTGGCACCTTTAGGACCAACATAGTTTTATTCTGGGTGTAAGTTTTGTTGTTAAGACTTTGTTAGCCTTAAAGGTGCCACTGGACTCAAACTTTGTTCCGCTGCTTCGTAACAACACGGCTGCCCACCTGAATCTGTCCTAAAACTGTTACTGTCTCTCCTTCCTACTTACTTCACAGGGATGCTGTGGGGATAAAATTTATTTATTTATTTAAGAAGAAGAAAAAGAGATTGGATTTATACCCTGCCCTTCACTTGGAGTCTCAGACCGGCTTACAAACTCCTTTCCCTTCCCCTCCCCACAACAGACACCCTGTGAGGTGGGTGGGGCTGAGAGAACTCTGACACAAACTGCTCTTTTTCAAGGACAGCTGTGCCAGAGCTTGTGACTGACCCAAGGTCACATCAGCAGGTGCAAGTGGAGGAGTGGGGAATCAAACCCGGTTCTCCCAGATTAGAGTCCGCACACTTAACCACTACACCAAACTGGCTCTCTTTAAAATAGTTCTCTGCCAACCTTCCACCCAAATAGTGTCCCCAATGTAACAAATATCAAATCATTAAAACATTGAAAACCATTAAAGCAGCATTTAAAATAAGGTATATATAAACTATTTAAACAATTCAATAAAAACATATAGAGATATTAAGACGACACAACCTGAGAGGAGGGCCAATAAGAATTACTGGGAGTACATCAAACAAAACAAAACAAAATCTTCCCTCACTGAGGAAGACAACAGTAGAGGGACACGAGAGTTCCAAAGTTTTGGCACCACAACCAAAAAGGCCCTTTCTCCTGTTGCCACACATCTAACCTCAAATGGTTGGGGCACCTGAGGCAGGGTCTTCGAAGTTGACTGGATGGGTAGGTTGGGAGAAGGAGATTCTTTGGGTATGCTGGCCGCAAGCCATATAAGTCTTTAAAGGTTAACAACAGCACCTTAAATTGTAAGACAGATAGACTACTAATACACAACTATTGTGTTTCTTACTCTGTAGGGACAACCAGGCCCATAGCTACCATGGGGCCCGGCCCCCTAGTGGTTTTTATGGGTCTCCCACCAAATTGTCTCAATGATTTCATGAGCAGCATTGTGGTGTGTCATAGATGGGCAGGGGCCAGGGGTAGATGGCTGGCTCGGCTCTGATGGGCGACTTGAGCCAGAGCTCCAGACTCTCACCCATACTGGTGGTGGTGGCAGCCAACGAGGCAGATCCAGTCAGGTCAGGGCAGTGGAGGGCGGCAGGTGGCATTGGACCCCGAGCATGCTAGACCCCCAGGGCGCTGGCTGCGGTGGCTTTCTCCTCTGTCCCTCACTGGGCTCCTGCTCCTCTCCCTTGCGTGCCTCTCCTATTGTTGCTCGCGCTAAGCAGAGCTCCTCCTCACCATCAGCAGAATCAGCACTGCCGGAGCTACCGGTGTGGTGACGTGGGAAGAGGCATTGGGGCTCCTTGGGGAGGGAGGGAGCCAGATGCTCCACAGGGAAGGGCTGTCCTTGCTGGAGCAGAAGAAAGCTGCCCCCCAATTTAATTAGCTGGTCCCCCCCCCCCAAGGCCCCTTCACAAAATAATCCCTAGCTACGAAGCTGAGCCTTTCAAAATCTGGTCGCAGAAGTCTTCTCTCCAATAATGTCCTTTTTAAAAAAGCCTTAATCCCCAGATCAGTTACTCGGTATATCACTGATTTAACGAGCAACAGGTTATCCCAGTCTTTGGCTGCTGTTGCATTACTGGCTCCCAGACTTCCCTCTTGATATATGGATGGGTTGCTCAGCTCAGCTGCCTGCCTTTGGCCCCCACCCACTTCTGCACTGTCATTTTTGTCCCTCGTTTGTCCCTATTGCTTCAGGTTCCCCCCCCCCAATGTGTTTTGCTTTCTCTTGTAATCCCAAACGGAGCAAAATACACGTGGAAAAGGGGGGGGACCCAAAGCAATAGGGGAAAATGAGTGACAAAAGTGACAGTGCGGAAGCTGGTTTTGCTTGCACCAGCCCAGAACACCAAGCCACCGAACATTGCAGGAATACATCTGGTGATCCATTTCTTATGTACTTTCATCGCGTATGAAAGATTGGGGGTGTCACTTGAGGTTATGCTTCTCACTAGATTCCACTTTATTTCTACGGGCTTCTGTTTCCTTTTTCAGCACCACTGGCATGTGAGCCCAGATTAGTTTGTGGCAAAGATAGGCTTTCCCATTTATTCTCAGGCCCCCAAACAGAAGACTGCAGTGCATCTAGCTGAATGTGTGCCACTTCCCATAGAGATAAAACAGGAACTTTGTTCTTAGAAGTCCTGAATTGCTGTAGGGTTCTCTTTTTCTGATGGATGAACAAGATAGTACTAAGTGGTTCTCCTATGGATTATTGTCCAGCAGAGCAAAACAATTCCACTGCTGGGTTGTTGTGTTTTTGTTTTTGTTTTTAAAATACCGCCTTGGTATTTCCCACTGTCATATTGATTAAACTCCAGGTATCTACAATGGCCAGGAAGCAAACATAGTACTGATGATAAAACCCATGATGTGAAATGTAAGGAAATGGTGCAAATCTAATCTCTGCTGGGAGGAAGTAACATCCACTGTTCATCTGCCGTGGAAACAGAGAAGTCAAGCAGAAGAGAATTGAACATGATAAAGTAATTTTAAAACAAAGATTGCTCATATGTGGTGAAGGCATGAAGAGCTCTGGTCATATATAGTGGGCAACAACTCTTGGTCACTAGCAGAGAAAGGCCCTGCATCATATATCGTATATATGCACCAGTGTGGCCAATAGCAAAGACGGTCTGGATGTATTCATTCATTGAGATAATAAATAATAATGCCATCAATGTTTCTGCAGTGAGGAATTTGCAGTCCAAACAGCAATTAAGAGAGTGACAACTGAAGGACACGGGAGGAAAGAGACAGAGGCAAAAATAAGAGGAATGACTTGTATAAGTACTATTTAGGCTTCATTTAAGTTGGAAGATGAAGCCTAAAGGATGCAATCCAATCTCCCTTTTCTATGAAAGTGAATTAGGAAGCTTGAGAAAGAAATGACAAGCTGCAGACATTAGCCTACTTTAACACTGAGCCATAGTAGGGTGATAACCTGCTGTTCTAATAGAAGACCTTGTCAGTCACATAATATGGTAAGTGTGTTTGTATACATCCCACAGGACCTTTCTGGGGTCTGGATGCTACACATGAAACATGTTCCGCCTTTGCAAAGACTCATGGATGAACTAATCCACCAATCTTCCACCCATGGGTTGGGACTTTCAAGTGGGTAACGGAGCCCTGCCTGCTGGGTCACAAGCCCCTGTAGAGCCACCATATTTTTGCTGCTTTTTGGAATGACCTGCTGCTTCTAATGCACACACATAGAGAACATGGATGCCACACTTCCTGCTTCTCTTTGAATGCATGCTGAGAAGGGAAACACAATAACGAGATCACTTACAGTTGAAGGATTGTTCCATGGATCAGATTCTTGGATTGTTCCTCATTATGGATAAATAAATAAATAAATAAATAAAATCACACCCGGTGCTTGGCTTCTGTTTCCTGTTCCTGGCTTTCTTGGTCCACTGCCCATAGTCCACACTTTGACATGTGAGATCTTAACTTTAACTCCCTCCTCTTCCTGTTTTGTGATTCTGATGTTACATGACTTCCTGTCCTATGTTTGCAGTTCAGCGGTTCCCATGGAGCTGCCTGGGGATTCAATTTGGGTTCCAGGTCCAGAAAGGATTAAGACCATTGAACTAAACAATCTGGGACTACTGCCATTGATTAATTCAGAGGAACTCAGGGCAATAAAACTGCAGCTGGAGGGTCTGAAATGACAATTCCTTGAACAGGAAAAGGTCCCAAATTATGTGATTGGGAAAATAAAAAGGCATTAAATAATGTGATCACTCTAGTGTATTTACTTCTGAATGGCATGGTAGCAAGTCTTGGTAAGTGACAGTCATATCAGAGACTCAGGATCAAGTGAGCTATAAAACTCACTGGTGACTTAGGACAGCTGTCTGTCAGCTAATCTACATAATGAAATTGTTGTAAAGCTGAAATGAGTCCCCCTATTATGTTGCCCTTACTCCAAGGAATGGTGGTATTAAAATATGACATACATTTGTTTTGTGAAATAATTCCTCCAAATAACAGTTATTTATGTGTTTTAATTTTTGTAAGCTGCCCTGAGCCTGATCCGGTGGGGAGGGCGAGGTATAAATCTGATAAATAGAAAATGAGACTGGAACAAGGAGCTTCGTACGGCAGCCTGGGGGGGGGGGGTAAAAGTACACAGGCAGAAAATGAGCTGCTCCGTTGTGTCCAAAACGATGGCTCTACAGAGTGTCCCATTGGCTGGGCTGTCCTGTTCCCCCTGTTTGTGGTGTGCATGTGGGGGGGGGCAAACCTCAGTTCTGCAGTTTTTGCCTGCCTTTCCCTTGTCTCTGTGTGGGACTGACTGAACCAGGAACCCTGACTGTTATCCCAGTGCCTTCCCACTGAGCCACATTGATCTCTGCAGTGGCCTCTGCCTGTCCCCATATGGCTGCGGGTGGTATCCAGGCTACAGTGGGCTGCCGAATGCCTGATGGCAGGCCTCCTTTGAACCTACCCTCTTGCCCCAGTGGCTAGAATGTGAGTCTGAATTGTGAGAGTGTCGGTTCAAACCTGGCCTCTCTCTCTCTCTCTTTTGCCTCCTTCTCTCTCTCTCTCTCTCTCTTTTTGCCTCTTTTTTACTTTATCATGGTGTGTCGCTCGGAGCAGGGATGGCTGTGTGTGGGGCAGCACTTTTGCTGCCAGTCAGAACCTTTCTGGGGAAGGCATGGGTGCCCTTTTCCCTATAGGCTTGGGGGCTGGCACTTGGACCGTGTGCCTCTCTTGGGGCTGCAATGTTGCTGGCTCTTTCCTCCCGGTCTGTTTGCTCTCTGTGCGGGGGGTAGTAGCACCAAAGAGATTGTTGGGAAGTGTTTGGCTGTGCCTGTATGTGACACTCACAGGGATGTCATTGGTTGTCATTGGCTGATTCGTGCACGTAGACAGGATTGCTATAGACTCCAGCATGCTTATTATGCTATCTGTGCTGTTATTTCCCCCTGCACAATACCCATGGGGAATGGACCAGCAGCACTGGTTTTTTGCATTGGTGGCGGCCCACCACCACCGCAGTGGCCCTCAAGATTGAGCTGCCTGAGAACTTGTTGGTTCACCATTTAGGGCAAACATACACATATTTTGATCATCACTAATTCCTAAATCCTTTAAAAATGATGAATAGGCTTTGACAGGTTTCTAGATTCTTCCGCCTTTAGAAGGCACAACCATCTGTTGTATTTAATGCAGAGGAAATTATAATAATTATAGCAGAATGAAGCATTAAATTGTCAGAAACCCAAGCACAAGTTTATCCATTCTTGTCAAGAATAATACAGTATTTACAGGGCACTCCAGTGTAATAGATTTCCGGCCAAATATGTTGTTATCTTGGAACTATAGTTCAAAGAGCAGAGCTGGTAGAGACTAGTCATGTCCACCTTGAGTTCTAAATACAGAAAAAGCACAGAGTATAAATATTCTAAATAAAGAAATTACATGCTGTAAAGTTTGGATGTGAGAAAACCACTTTCAAATTCCCCTCGCAGAAATAACTCATTGGGTGACCTTGGACAACCCATTATCATTCAGCCAGACAGCACTTGGATTTTTTTTTAATCAATCCAAAACACAGTAAATATTTTTTTTTACATTTCTTAATTTAAGACATTTTTAATCATGCCCCTTCTCCAAGGAGCTCCGGGTGGTGTAGATTGTTCTAATGTTGTCCTCTCTGAATCCCCATGAGAAAAATTAAGCTGAGGGAGAATGACTGGGCCACGGTAACCCAGCCAGCTTCAGTGGTAGAGTAAGGATTCAAACCTGGGTCTGCTAGATCCTGGTCCAACACCCAAACCACAACACCACACTGGCTGTATTCCTTGGAAGAATGGTGGGATTCAAATGTAATGAATAAATCAATTTGCCCCATCTTGAAATTCACCAGAGATACAAATGTGTTAGCCATTTCTTAATTACAGAAGAGATGTTTCCAGATGTGGAGAAATATAAAATATCAGTAGCATACTCATCTAATCTCGTAATGAAGAGAAATAGCCATATTCTTTGTATGTATTCTCTGAATGTGCCAACATTCGCTGGATTGTGGAGAAAGCACCAGTTAAACATCTACTTCTGCTTCATTGACTACGTTAAAGCCTTTGATTGTGCAGATCACAACAAACTATGGCAAGTCCTTAAAGAGACGCGAGTACCAGACCACCTCACATGTTTCCTGAGAAAACTGTATAAGAGTCAAGAAGCGACAGTTAGAACCAGATATGGAACAACTGATTGGTTTAGCACATAGGAAAAGGAATATGACAAGGATGTATATTGTTACCCTGCTTATTTAATTTATATGCAGAGTACATCATACAAAATGCTGGTCTGGATGAATCACAAGCTGGAATTAAGATTGCTGGGGAAAACATCAACAACCTCAGATATGCAGACGATACCACTCTAATGGCAGAAAGTGAAGAGGACCTCAAGAACCTCTTGTTCAGGGGGAAAGAGGAGAGTGCAAAAGTTGGCTTGAAAATCAACATCAAAAAAACCTAAGATCATGGCATCCGGCCCCATCACTCCTTGGCAAATAGAAGAGAAAGTCATGGAAGCAGTGACAGACTTCACATTCCTGGGATCCAAGCTCACTGCAGATGCAGCCATGAAATTAAAAGATGCCTGCTCCTTGGGAGGAAAGCGATGGCAAACCTAGACAGCATAATGAAAAGTAGAGACATCACCCTGCCAACAAACGACTGCATGGTCAAAGCAATGGTATTCTCAGTAGTAATGTATGGCTGCAAGAGTTGGACCATAAGGAAGGCTGAGCACTTAAGAATAGATGCTTTTGAATTATGGTGCTGGAGAAGACTGCCAGGAGATCAAATCAGCCAATCCTAAAAGAAATCAACCCTGACTGTTCCCTGGAAGGCCAGATACTGAAGCTGAAGCTCAAATACTTTGGCCACCAAATGAGAAGGGAGCACTCACTGGAGAAGACCCTGATGCTGGGAATGATTGAAGGTAAAAGAAGAAGGGGACGGCAAAGTATGAGATGGTTAGACAGTGTTATCGATGCAACAAACATGAAATTAAACAAACTCCGGAGGACAACAGAAGACAGGAGGGCCTGATGTGATGTGGTCCATGGGGTTGCGAAGAGTCGGACTCAACTGTGCGACTGAACAACAACAACTGTATTGGGTAGGAGCACCATGATGTCTTTTCTGGTCTGTGGCTGCCTGACTGCAAAAGAGATGACTTTCCCTCATAGAGCTACTATCCTTTAACATGACCTCCCCTTTTTTTCAGGACAGTCATCAAACTCTTGGCAGAGGACATAAAAATCATTGGGTTGGACCCAGCCAGCATCTTTGCTCAATCTAATCCAATCTCTGTCCTTATTACAGCCCCCATTCCCATGTGGCTTTTGTCCATGCAGAGGCATAATCTGCAGCATAGCCTTTGGGGCAGTAAAAGGCTCTCTTTTTTTCATCAGTGAAAAATCTGGTTGGGTCCAACCCATTTGCTACATTTTTTTAAAAAGGCAAGATGGTATCAAGCTTGCCTGGAAAGCACAATCCGTCATGACACTGAGATTCTCCTCTATAATTCCAGTTTATTCAGTGGAAAGTTAAGGCCCATAACCAAAGGTCATTTCGGGGGGGGGATCGCAGGGGATCGCAGTTCCCTCGGATGAGGTACGGGGGGCAGGGCACATGACGAAGGCCCGCCCCCTGCTTCCGGCTGCCCCGCTTCCGGCCCTCATTCAGCAAGGAGGAGGCAGGAGAAGAGGGAGGGTAAGTTGCTTCCTCCCTGCCTCTCCCCACCCCTGCCTGCCTGGGGCCAGGGAGGGCCTTCGTGGGGCTTCCTTGCACTCCCACCGGCCTTGCAGGTCCACCGCCGGGCCCATCATGGGGCTCGGCAGTGGAGCTGCAAGGCCGGCGGCGGCTGGGACCGTTGGGGGTGGGGGGTGTGACCTTATGACACCCTTCCGGTGATGTCAGGGGGTGTGGTATATGCTAATGAGTTATGCTAATGAGTTCCCCTAGCTCTTTTTCTACGAAACGATCCCTGCCCATAGCACCTGATTAGAGGCACTCTTTCTTTTAGTTGGGGGTACCTATAGTAGGGTAATTATTACAATTGATTAAGGTCTAAATGTGGGAGCAATTAATTGAAGGGATGAATAGAGATTTAAAATCTTGATAGACTAAAGTAATGGAAAGAATTGTATGTGATTAATCAACTGGTTGCTAGGGACTAATGTAACTAATGTGTAACTTGGTATGTAACAAATTGGGGGTTGGAATTTACAGTTAGAGTTATAGGGCAAATTGGGATGTTATCACCGGCCTTTATTTTTTTACTGACCAGTGCATGAGAGTGATTTCTGCACCAAATTGTTAGACCATTAGAATTAATTAACGTTAGGATAAATTAGGCTTGTTGAGTTTATCTAGGACGACTACTACTACAGGGAGAACTGCTACAGAACCCCTACATTCCCACCTACCAAACAGCTTATTAGTGGTCTGTAGTTTAGCAAAGACCATTAGTGGCAATACCAGTGCTCCTGGGGAGGGGAAAGTATAGCGGTGGGACTAGGCATAAATGCAAGGGAAGGGGACTGAGAAACTGAAAGGCTCGGTCCCCTTCCAGCCTACGTCCCATCCCAAAGGTAGTTGGCAGTGGGGCTCGGACTAACAACCCCTCTCCATCATTGGTGTTGTGTAACACCAGGTCCATAAACAATAAGACCATGGTCCTCTGTGACTTCCTGCTGGAGCAGGATATGGACCTGGCGTGCATGACCGAGACCTGGGGAGATGGGGAGACTGTAGCTCTCTCCCAGTTAGTTCCTCCTGGGTTCTCGATCCTTCACCAATCATGGACTAAGGGGCGGGGGGGAGTGGCTCTGCTCATTCAGGCGGCTTACTCCTTCAGGGTGCTCCCGCCACCAAAGATCACAGGCATTGAGTGTGCCACCTTGGTGTGGGAGGCTGGGGAGAGTTTGGCAATTTGGCTGGTGTACCAACCGCCTAACCCTCCGACCGATAGCCTACTGTCCCTGATGGAGGCCGTATCAGGCTGGGCCTTGGAACATCATAGACTGATAGTCCTGGGTGATTTCAGTGTCCATGCTGATGACGATGGCAATGGACCTGGTATCGTCCATGGTGGCACTGAGACTCTCCCAATATGTAACGACCCCCACTCATCGAGCTGGGCACACATTCGATTTGATCTTTGCGATGGGGGTAACAGTGAACTGGGTCACTGCTTTGGCAGTCCCATGGTTGGACCACCATGCCCTGGGGGTCCATCTGAATGTGCCACCCCGTCCCTGTTTAGGCGGTGAGCATATTTTAGCTCGCCCGCAGAGCCAGATGGACCCAATGTGGCTTCAGATGGCTCTATGGGATCCGATGCCCCCTGGCAGCTCATTGGATGAGCTTGTGGAGGACTGGCATAGCTGACTCTCCGCAGCCATCGACAAGATCGCTCCCCGAAGCCCTTTGCACTCCCACCCTAGGCTTGCTCCCTGGTTCACCCAGGAGTTGTGGCTTATGAAGCGAGAGCTAAGCCTGCTAGAGAGACGGTGGTGCTGCGCTCATGATGAAGCTACAAGAGCATCCTATAGGACATTTATGAGATCCTATGAGATGGCAGTCAAAGCTGTGAAGAGAGAGTACTTTGCGGCTACGATTGCATCTGCGCCCTCACACCCAGCTCAATCGTTTAGAATGATTTGGTCTATAAAAGCTCTGCCACAGGGCAGGCCAAACATTAGGGAATTGGATGTTGGCTGCGAGGCATTTGCGAGCTATTTCACAGATAAAATCCTGTCACTTCGCCATGACCTCCCTGCTGTAGTTGAAACAGTAAGCAAGCTCGAGGCCCCAAGCACATCTTCGATTTCAGTTTTGGATCATTTCGACCTGCTCAGCCTGGAGGAAGTTGACAGATTGCTCTTAACTGTTCATCCAACCACATGCAGCCTTGATCCGTGCCCTTCCTGGCTTATTAAAGCTGGCCATGAAGGGTTTCGAGGTGCCCTAAGGGAAATTATCAACAAGTCCCTCTTGGAGGGGCTGTTCCCGGGGGTGCTCAAGGAAGCGATGGTCTGCCCTCTCTTTAAAAAAACATATCTGGACCCGGCCGAATTGGCAAACTACCAGCCGGTCTCCAACTGTGGGATATTATCATTGGCCTTTATATTTTTACTGACCAGTGTATGAGAGCGATTTTAGCACCTAATTGTTAGAGTATTAGAATTAATTTATTTTAGGATAATTTAGGTTTGCTTGAGCCTACCTAGGATGACCACCACGGCAGAGAGAATTGCTATAGTATCCCTACATTGCCACTTACCAAGCAGTCTATTAGTGGTCTGTGGCTTAGCGGAGGCCATTAGTGGCAATGGCTGGCCAAGGGATACCAGTGCTCACGGGGCGGGGAAAGTATAGGGGTCGGACTAGGCATAAATGTAAGGGAAGGGGACTGAGATACAGGAAGGCTCGGTCCCCTTCCAGCCTACATCCCATCCCAAAGGTAGTTGGCAGTGGGGCTCGGATTGACAACCCCTCTCTGTCATTGGTCTTGTGCAACGCCAGGTCCATAAATAATAAGACCATGGTCCTTCGTGACTTCCTGCTGGAGTGGGATATGGACCTGGCATGAGTGACCGAGACCTGGGTGCGAGATGGGGAGACAGTGGCTCTCTTCCAGTTGGCTCCTCCTGGGTTCTCGGTCCTTCACCAATCGCAGACTAAGGGGTGGGGAGCAGGAGTGGCCCTGTTCATTTGAGAGGCTTACTCCTTCAGGGCACTCCCACCATAATGCTCCGGCTGATAACCTGCCATCCCTGATGGAGGCCATATCAGGCTGGGCACTGGAACACAATAGACTGATAGTCCTGGGTGATTTCAACGTCCATGCCGATGACGCTACCTCCACTCAGGCAGCGGACCTGGTGTTGTCCATGGCAGCACTGGGACTCTCCCAATATGTAACGGCCCCCACTCACCTAGCTGGGCACA
>NW_015169217.1:195199-206339 GCF_001447785.1 Gekko japonicus
GACAAAGGGTGGCACTAGGGGAACAGCAGTCCATGAGGCACCCGCTGGAGTGCGGAGTGCCCCAAGAGGCTGTGCTGTCCCCAATGCTGTTCAACATCTATATACGCCCCCTTGCCCAGAGGTATGGGCTGGGGTGCCATCAGTATGCCGATGACACTCAGCTCTATTTGATGTTGGGTCAGACTCCAGACCGGAAGACCTGGACCAGGCACTACAAGCCGTGGCTGGTTGGCTTAGGTTGAGCCAGCTGAAGCTGAATCTGGTGAAGATGGAGGTCCTGTGCATGAGTCAGAGTGGTTTGGGAGAAGGGCCCCCACTCCCAACCTTCAGCAGGGCGCCATTGGTGCCAGCACCGGAGGTTAGGAGTTTAGGAGTGCTCCTGGATTCCTCCTTAACAATGGAGGCCCAGGAGGCAGCCACTGCCAGGTCAGCCTTTTATCATCTTCGGCTGATCAGTCAGTTGGTTCCTTTCCTCAACTACGACGACCTAGCTATGGTGATCCATGCGATGGTCACCTCGAGACTAGACTACTGTAACGCTTTCTATATGGGTCCCTGTTGCAAATTTGGAAGCTGCAGCTAGTGCAGAATGCTACGGCCAGGCTTTTGATGGGCCTTCCCAGATGGGAGCACATCCAGCCTGTGCTGAAGGTGCTGCACTGGCTGCCAATAGCATACCGAATCCGCTTCAAGGTGCTGGTGCTTACCTTTAAAGTCATATATGGCCAGGGTCTGACATACCTAAGGGACTGCCTTTCCCCATATATACCCCAGAGAGCACTGAGGTCGGGGTCCCAGAACTGACTGACCATCCGGGCACTAGGGCCAGGGCTTTCTCGGTGGCAGCTCCGTACTGGTGGAATGAGCTCCCAGAGGAGATCAGGGCCCTGCGGGATCTTGTGCAGTTCTGCAGGGCCTGCAAGATGGAGCTCTTCCACCAGGCTTTCAACTAGGAGCTGCCCCCACTACTGCCAACGAGCGGACCCATAGTTTTAACATTTGGCCTCCACCACTGTGCTCAGGAAGACCATTGAGTAGCAAACTGTTTGTTTGCATGGTATTTCCAGCTTGCCATCTTATGTACCCAATGTATCAGCACTGCATTTGAAATTTTAAACTGTTTTTAGGTGAATTAATGGTCATTATAGGCCAATTACGTAAGCCACCCTGAGCCTGCTTGCAGGGAGGGCGGGGTATAAATTAAATAAATAAATACATTTTATTGTGTCTGCCAAGTAAGGAAAGGGATCATGTGGCATCAACAGGGAATCAGAAGGAATCCACAGTGACTGGGAAGAGACCTCTTTTCCCATGCAAATCCTTGAACCTGCTCTCTTGTGCCCTGTTTCTCTTACTGGGACATTGGCTAGTAAGGCTTTAGCCTCAGCTCAGATCATTTCTAGCTTGATTTTGTTATGCCACCCTTCCCTTAATAAACTCAGAGGGTGATGTAAATGGTCTCTCCTGTTATCTTTACAGCCCTATTGGGTAAGTTATGGTGAAAGATAAGGTCATCCACTAAACTTCTTGCCTAAACTTATAGCTAACCCTCTAGTAAGGACTAGAACCAAAACGGAAATGTCACTGGCCAAATCACTGGAAGTCTTTCTTCTGCCTCTTTCTTTTACTCTCCACAAACAGTTCCAGTCTTCATAACTGTGACAGAAACATGACCTCAAGGCATTGCCAATAGCCGGTTCTCTCTCAACACAAATGAAATGAGATGGACGGCCACAAGCTGCCTGACAGAAGCAATCCAAACCAACTCTGTCTTACACCAAAGATTTATTCTTACACATATTTTTCAAAAAAAGTCTTAGAAAACTAGAAGCTAAGAACATGATTTAATTCACTTTTTTAAACGGTGTTTTATTTTCAGGAAAGAACATCGAGATATAAAAACAGTATACGATGTGTCTCTTTCTTTTGGTCATTTCTGAGTGGCTACAAAACAAGAAGCTTTTTAGTATTAAAGATGTTTATCATATATATTACCAGCAGCTTTCAGAGACCAAATACATTAATATTGTATCTTGTTTATCTTAAAAAATCCCCCAGGTTTGCAGCATCTTTTTATACAAATGGAATATTTGGTTGACACAAACATGCTTATTCTGTGGCTCCCGTATTCTGCATAATAATCAAAACCCTTTTACTGCTCTCAGCCCTGCAGCATTAATATTGGTATATAAAAAGCAATATTATTTCTGCTTCACGCTTCATTCCCAACAAATCAATCTAGCATCTGAAACCATCATTCCTTATCTTGCTCTTGTACCATTTTTTTTTAAAAAATACAGGGAATGAAAGCATATAGTAGAGCAGACACACCAGGGCTGCATTTCTACAGCCACAGCCTCCCACAAAGATGGGCTAGACAGGGAAATACTGTTCTAGGTAGGCTCGAATGATAGAAGATTAGCAGACCATACATGAACTGGGGTATGGCAGTGATGAAAGACTAATATATTTCTGTATACTTCTTTATTTATTTGGAAAATGTGTATGCCATCCCTCCAGACACTGGCTCTAGGTGGCTTCCAACTAAAACAACCATTTTAAAAAAATCTAAAAACCAGTCAGGACATAAAAACAGCATAATATAAAGAATCAGCAGCCTAAAATGTTATTGGTTAATCAGTCATGAGACCAGAAGCAGATAATAAAACAGCTTTTTTGAAAAGATACCCCTTAATTGAAGTATGTTACTTGGGTATATTACCCAAACTGGACCCAGAGAAAGGGAAATCAGTTTTAAAAGGGTTCCAGAAAGGAATAACATGAGACCTCACTAGGGGTACACCCACAATAAAATTATGAAGAAAGAAAGTGAGAAAGTGTGATTGGAAAGCTTTACTGTATACAAAATAAAATGTAAAGAACTTAAACTAAGGTCCTGAGAACTAGTTCCGTAAGTAATCACACATAGAGAGACACCAGCAAAAGGTGTTGCACTTGATAAAAAGGAAAAGGGAAGAAATTGGGAAGTTTTAAGGAAGGGACATACAACCTGAAATCCTAGGCTTGAGACCTGGAGAGGTCCAAGGAGCAACGCAAAGGAGAAAAGCTAAACAAGGAGAAAAAGCATGCAACACAGCTGCAGGGGTTTTCAGATAGTGGGAAACCTGGCACACTTTTCACTAACCTGGGATGGTCTTTTTATGGGGAAGAGTCCCGTAGCTGGACATGGGAACCTACCTTCCCAGGAACATTATCGGTCCGATATAAAAAGTTTGACTCTCAATGGCTGGTTTAAAGTTAACTGCTGTCCAACTTTGGCAGGAAAAAGTGGGGGAAATACTTTAATTAGGATATTTGTGAGCCAAATCTGCATGGGCACAAAGAGCCTGGGTGAGGCATCAGGATTAACATACTTTAATTAAGTTGAAGTGAGCCAGATCTGCATTGACACAAAAGTTGGGGTGAGTCAAGATAGCTCCTGAAACAGGATGGAGCATAAATTAATGTCTTGAGTGCCCTTCTTGATGGAGTAAAAAAGGGAAAAGATGAACCAGGTATTAGTTAATGAAACAGCAACTTCCTTGGGCTGGTAGACACCTCTGGGGTATGCCAGGATATTCTAGTGTTGAAAAGTCTTTAATGAAGTGAAATCTTATTGTTATTGAGAACCCTAAGCTGGGGGAGCCAGCACATCCTACCTCTTGGGCTTTCACAGCTGTACCCAGGTACCTTAATGAGACTCTCCAGGTCTCAGGTCCCCTTGGAACTTAGGCAGTAAAAGAGGGTTCCTACTAAAACAACTAAGTCCAAAATAAGATGGGAATCCCATTAAACAAGGGGGTCTTGGCTGACGGAGGGTGCAGGATCCTTACTAGTAAGATAAGCAGCATGTAAGCACCAAGGGGAGGGCATTCCAAAGGTGAGGAGCCACCACTGAAAAAGCTCTGTCTCTGGTTGCTACCCATCACACATCTGAAGGCAGGGTTACACTTCAGGAGAGGATCTTAACTGGGGGGCTGGACAATACGGGCAGAGGAGGCAGTATATGCAGCATCAAACTATCATAATCCAGTATTCTGTCTCCAATGGTAGCCAGTGAAACAGCAGGCAAAAATGAGTGGAATAAAGAATTCCCTGGCCTGTATCCCACCATTTCCTCAGCAAAGACTGAAGCCTTTCTTCAGCCTAAGGAGCCTTCCTCTGGTGGAATTGACTCTTCTGCTGGGGAAAAGAGTCACCTGTGTTGAAGGAAGATTCCTAAGGCTGGAGGAAAGCATCAAACTTCACTGAGTGGAGTGATAAGATACAAGCAATTATGTAATGCATGTCTCCACTCCTCTCACTGGGGTGTGAAGCCTTCCTTGGGTCTAAGGAGTCTTCTGCTAGAGGAAGGGCGTGTTCCACTGGAGGAAGATTTCGTATGCCAGAGGAAGATTTTCAAATTGCTAAGTGGTAAAAACAAGCTAACTTCTTTGACAGGAAGTTACAGAGTGTGTTGTAACAAGTTCTCAAGATCTCTTCCACAGTATTCAATAACCTGGTGTAATTATCTGGAAGAACCGGGTTTTATTCCCCACATATGTAGCTGCTGATGTGACCTTGGGTCAGTCATAAGTTTTCTCAGAGCTGTTCTCTCAAGAGCAGTTCTCTCAGAGCTCTCTCAGCCCCACCTACCTCACAGGGTGTCTGTTGCGGGGAGGGGAAGGAAAAGGAGACTGTAAGCTGCTCTGAGACTCTGAGTGAAGGGTGGGGTATAAATCCAATATCTTCTTCCTGACAAAGATATTATTCTCAAAACACATTGGGAATGGGGCAATTCTGGGGTTCTTCCAGAATTATAGTTAAAATTTAGACTATAGAGATAAGTTCCCCTGGAGGAAATGGCAGCTTTGGAAAGTAGACTGTGTGGAATCACATCTTTGTTCTCCAAAGTCTGCCTGCCCCAAGCTCCACCCCCAAATCTCCAAGAACGTCCGAAGACAGAGCTGGCAGTCCAAACTGGAACACATATGCTTGTTTTCCTCCTTTTTTTCTTCCTGAAAACTAACACACGTGGCATAAGGTTCCACAAGCTGGAATGGCATCTGACAAAATGCAACAGGATCAGGCTTATGAGTGTTTATGGCACCATAATTTGCTTGGTCTTTAAGGTGCCATGAACCTTTTTATTCATTTAGAAGCAAGAACCATGATATTGACACAAACGAAATGTCTCATTCTCTGGTGGTCCTGGGAGTGGGGCAGTCCTTACTCTTGGGAATAGGCTCCTCCTCTGGAACAGGGTTGGTTTCCTCAGATCAATCCAGGAAGTGGAGTGGCCTGTCCCCTGGGAACATCCCAGTCTTACCAGCCCTGCTGCTTGAGCAGGACATGTTTCACAAGCGCTCTGTAAAGTGCAGCGAACCAAGAATGAGAAGAAGAGAGGGAGAAAAGAGAAGACCCTCCCTCTTCATTATTTCAAGCCGCAGTCAGCAGCAAACCGCAAATGAAGCCGATGGCACTGGGAGATCCCCAGCAGCCAAGGCTGTGTATGCAGACTCCCATCAGGCCCAGCCTGCAGCTGGAGGTCGCCTCCTCAACCAATGCACATCAGGGGAAGTGGCTGAGTCTGCAAGGAGACCGGGGCGATGCTGCAGACCCAGCAAACTCTCCGGTCTCAGAGGACCCAGCATGTGGTGGAACAGACAAGCTGGGAGCCTCTAGCCCTCGCCAGAATCATGGTAAGCCCTCACGGGGCCAAAAAACCTAGACTGGAGGCGAAGGAGGGCAGGGTGGTAGACTGGGGGAAAACCCCAAGCAAACCCCCAAGCTATTCAGGGAGGATGGAGAGGAAATTGTTTCCTGGGACTTCCAACCTCCCCAACCTGGGACAGGCTGGAATGGATTAAAGAGCCCTTCCCCCCTCCTTCAGAGGGAAAGTTCCCATGGAACAGACAGGGAGCTAGAAGGCCCAGGGAAGGCCATAGAAGGGCAGGGGAAATGGTGGTGGCCATCTTGGTTCTCTGGACCCTCATGGCAGACTTACTTTCACTTTCACTCCCAGGCAAGCAAATAGAAAATTGCTGCCAGTCAAACCTGCCAGTTCCCATAGAAAATGGCTGCCAATCAGACCTGCCAGTTCCTTGTTCTCAGAGCTGGATAGCTCAAGCTAGTTTGAACTGTTGAGATCTCAGAAGCTAAGCAGAGTCAGCCCTGATTAGTACTTCCATCAAGGCAGTCCAGGGTAGCGACGCTGAGGCAGGCAAGGGCCTGGATGGCCAAGGCTAGCCCAGTTTGATCAGCTCTTGGAAGTTAAGCGGGGTCAGCCCTGGTTGGCTCTCGAGCTCTGTCTGTCCCTTGCCTTGAAAACCATATGGGGCTGCTGCTTGATAGCACTTCCACCACCTCCACTGTTTGCCAGAGAGAGTCTAGAACAGATTTGGGGGGGGGGTACACTTAGCAAGTCAGATCTAGTCAGATCATAAGCTTCACAGTCCCTGCAAGATTCTGTGGAGAACCAGGAAACAGAGGCAGTAAGGATAGCTCAGGACAGCCTGAGTTCATCAAATAAGCATGGTCAGCCCTGGTCAGTATTTGGATGGGAGACCACCAAACAATGCCAGAGGCATGACACAGGCAGGCAAGGCCAACCATCTCTGAACATCTCCTGCTTGAAAACCCCAAGGGGTCCCCATAAGTGGGCTGTGACTTAATGGCTGCAAAAAGTCCAGGAAGGACTCAGACTCCCCAGTTCCATCCTCAGATAGGGTAGAATGGGAATGGTCAGAGGAAGGAGAGGGAGTAGTACCAACAGTACAGTCCTGGCTATTCCCTCAAGAGCTGTACATGAGATTACTCTCCAAGTACTTAGAATTTCCTCTAGACTTAAGGAAAATGATGATTTTGACCCAGAACATCTGGTGGAATCTGGCTAGATGATGTACAAACTGGCAGTACCACAAGCAGGGATGCCAGCCCTGACCTGGATGGCCCAGGCTCAACCACGCTTGTCAGATCTCGGAAGTTAAGCAGGGTCAGTCCTGGTTAGTACTTGGATAGGAGACAACCAAGGAAATCCAGGGTTGCTAGGCTGAGGCAGGCAATGGCAAGCCTCTAACTGCCTGCAGCCTTTTATAGTAGGATGAAGGCAGAGTGGGAACACCATTCCAAGCTAAAAACTAACCATTAGATGTTTCCCCCCCAAGCTTTATTCCCTGATACCAGCGGCTACCAAGAGACTCAAGGTGCCATTGGTGGACGAACCTGGGACTAGCTTGACCTTCAGCTCAGTTCTACCTGTGGATGCAGATAGGTTGCCCAAGACCCCAGCAATAGGGGATTTCAGTAAGCCTTATGCAAAGACTTCAGCCTGCTCCATCAGGATGTCAACAGCAGGTTCAGTGTTTGCCAGGGTGGCACATTCTTGGGCATCAGGACTAGCCTCAGCTGGTAGTGGAGTCCCAAAAGAGCTTAAAGACAAACTTAAGAAGGTTGCCGTAGCGACAGTGATTGTGGCAAGTACTTCACTGGACATCCTACAGCAGTTAGCTAGAGCCATGGCATGCAGTGTAGCAGCCAGAAGGAACATGTGGCTCAGAATTGGGATGGGGACTCTGCAGCACAAGCTAAAGCAGTTCCCTTCAAGGGCATAAACCTTTTCAGAGAGGGACTCGACAGATATCTTATTGAAGATAAGGACGTGTTCTATGTTAAACACACACACACACAACACCAAAGAGGAATAAGGATGCCAGGAAAATCTTGGATTTGAAATGGCTAAACAACTGCATCAGGACTAGAATGTTCTGGATGAAAACTCTGAACTCCATTCTGGCAGAGATTCAAGCAAAGGATCTCCTGGCATCCATCGATCTATAGGAGGACCATTTAGACATCCCGATTCAAGAGGCTCACTGCAGGTTCCTACACTTTGCGTATGATGGGAAGCACTTCACTGCCTTTCTGCCTGAAGTCATTCCGAAGAGGGTTCAACAAGTTTATGGTGGCCATTGTAACACATCTGAGATTTAAAGGAGTGTTGCTGTCACCATCTCGAGATGACATCCTTGTCAAGGCCCATTCTTACCAGCAGAGCGGGGAAGCATCAGAGATGGTGGTGATTTTTTTGTTTTGAGGGACCATGCCTTTGTGGTCAACATGGAGAAGGGCACTCTAAATGCCTCTCAATCATGGGTACACTTGGGGGTGCAGATAGGCACTTGGGAGAGACAACATGACATACAACTTTTGACCATAGACAGGCTGAAAAAATGCAAGATACAGGGTATGGTACTGGCCAAGCTTTTGAGCATGATGGTGTCAAGCCATGAAGTGATTCAGTGGTCAAGGTTCCATGCCGGACCTCTACAGACATTTTCCCTTACCTTACCAGGGTGTGGTGGCCAGTTAGGGCTACAAGCTGGTACAGTTGCCAAAACAACTTCAGCATCAGCTGCAGTGGTAGCTGGAACCTTTTGTTTCCAATGGGGATCCCTGATCTGAGATCTAAATAGGATGGTGATAATCACAGATGCAAGTCTGCCAGGGTGGAGAACCCACTCTCAAGGGACGACACAAGGCGTTTGGTCTCAGGAAGAGACCTCACTGAGTATAAATTTTTTAGAACTCAGAGTCACCAGGCTGTGACACTTGGAATTCTCCAAGATACTAACAGGTCATCACGTTCTAGTCCAGGCAGACAATATGACAACAAAGGCATAAGGAACCAGATTCTGAACGTTACACGCAGAAGCAAGCAACCTGATCAGATGGGCAGAGATCCAGCTACAGTCATTGGAGGTGGTCCATGTTGCAGGCCAGGACAGTGCATTGATGGACTGGCTGAGTATATATGATTAGACCAGTCCATATGGATGCTCTGCAAGTTGGGTTTCAACAGGTCTGCAAAAGGTACAGAGTGATGGAAATGGACTTCTTTACCACAGACCAGAATCATTAATTTCCGTGTTTCATATCCAGATTCTAATTATTTCTAATTATGTCACAGCATTTTAGTACACAGAAACTGTTGCCTCTTCATCAGCTGCATTGTGGCACTTTTGTAGCAGGATGCAATATTGTGGGTTGGATCCAGTCACCTTTTTCACTCCATCTCACCCAGTTCACCACCTTACCATAGACTCCAAAGCACATGGCATTTCCCCATGCTGGCCCCAATCCTCAACACAGCCTTTTTGTGTGGTCAAAGGGGATCCCAACTTCTTTTTTTGCCAACAGAAAAGCTGGTTGGATCTAACCCTATGGTTCAACAGAAACAGACTGCTTTACATTTCAGCCAGCTCGATATACCTCTGTAGAGTACTCCCAAATGTGCAAGGGACATACATAAATATTTGGTTCTTTGTTTACACACTTGTTAAGATTTCTCTCAGTTCTACAGATAGCTTTTGGTTAATACATATTTTACCCATACATATTTTATCCATACATACTCATATATATTTTTACCCGTATGTCCAGAAACGTTGTTCTTACAATACAATGCAAACAGAAAATTGGGAAGGACAAAATTGTTCCCTGATGTTTTTCGTGAGAGAGAAAAGAAGGGGAAAAATCATCCAGCTCAACAAAGATCATTGCAATCTGAATGCCCATTTAATATTTTATTTCCCAGGCCAGCCTTATGTAAACGACAGCAGTATTTATGAAGTCTGATGAGGATCCAGAGTGTTAGGAATCCTCCAGGCCAATTCACATGTACATCATCACTGCAAATATGAACACCAAGCTGCTGGCCAGCAGATGCAAAGAGAAAAGAACAGTCTGCGTAAATCATAAATAATCAATTTATTTTTGTTCCAGGTATATCTAATTGTTTTATTCATTTGGTGGTTTTATTCAGTGCCCAAAAACCTAGAGGTAGTATATAAGCAGAATAAAAAATTAAAGCCATATCAAATGTTTTGTTAGGACTAAGAGAACACAAGATAATATGCAAACTTTCTGGTCCTCTAACATTTTTTCATCAGGTTGGGAATCCTTAACAAAAAGAGGGGGAATGAGAAAGCAGTTGTTTCATGCTGATCTTAAGGCCTCTTGGGAGCAATCCTAAATAGATCTACTGAGAAGTAAATCCCATGTTATTCAGTGGGGCTTATTCCAAGGAAGGTCCCCTTGGGACTGAAGCCATGGTCTGCAGCTAGTGTAGAAAGCCAGGCAGATGTGAATAAATCAAGTGGGGCTGGGCAAAGCTGCTATGAGAGTGTCCCTAAGATTTCCAGGTAGAATGGATGATGCCAGTTTCCACCTGAAAATACAAAAAACAGCAGTTGATCAAATGTCTTTCTAATACCAAACAGAACATCTAAGTCCCTTAAGATGAAGGAGAAAATTATGTAAGTCATTCTGGGATGAAAGGTAGGATATAACTGAAGTAAATAAATTAATTGAGAGGCTGTCAGGGGAAGAAAACCAGAATAGTCTAGACAGCAACAAAAATTAGACCCAGAATCTTGTTCATTCAAATCTGCCTAGCATTTTACACAAGATGTAGATAAATTGTTTTGAGATGAGGGCCAGAAACATCTGCTTTTCTATCTCCTTTTTAAACATCCAGCCTGAGGAAGAATTCTGGAGAACTCAAAATCTTGCACAATGTCTGATGATATTTTGGGTGGTCCCAATAAGAGTATTAGATAGCTTTTATTTTGGAATTTTGCTTTAACCCAAGTCAGCTCCCTGAAAACTCGATAAAAGCAGAGGGGATCTGTTAGAAATATGGCACTGGGGGAAAGAAATGCTTGCTTCCATTTTTGAGGCAATCTAAATTGCCAGATTTAGAAAACGTAATTCAGGAAGCTGACTGACCAGTACGCCAAGATACGCCAGCATAAAGACCAGTTATGATGGCACAGGACCTCAGCGTCTCTCTGCGTCTCTAAGGCACCAATGGAGGCCCACAGCAGCCACCCATTAGTGCAACCACCCCTGCGCTGGCATGGTTGTAGGCAGTTTCAGGGGCATGGCCAGAGTTAGTTGGCTCCCTGAGCCTTCCCTGTGGCTGACCTCTCCCATTTCAAAACCGTAACAGGTACCCCACCTTTGGAGGCTCAACCCAAAGTAAGCACTGACATGTAAGCAAAGGCAAAGATCCCAAACCTGCTTCCCCATTTTCCTCATCTGAGGCCAAGTGCCATGATGGTGCCTCCCGCACCCAAGCCCAGCACTGAGTTCGTGTAGG
>NW_015169217.1:210498-210701 GCF_001447785.1 Gekko japonicus
ACGGTGATCCATGCAACGGTCATTTCGAGGCTAGACTACTGCAACGCTCTCTAAATGGGGATGCCTTTGTCGCAAATCCGGAAGCTGCAGCTAGTGCAGAATGCTGCGGCCAGGCTGTTGATGGGTCTTCCTAGTAGGGACCACATCCAGCCTGCGCTGAAAGCACTGCACTGGCTGCCAATAGCGTACCGGATTCGCTTCAA
>NW_015169217.1:210796-210908 GCF_001447785.1 Gekko japonicus
CCCCGTGAGCACTTCGGTCTGGGACGCAACATCTCCTGGCAACACCAGGTCCCAGAGAGGCCAGGCTGGCCGCGACCAGGGCCAGGGCTTTCTCGGTGGCGGCTCCTACCTG
>NW_015169217.1:211106-211520 GCF_001447785.1 Gekko japonicus
TAGAGCAGTGAAATACGCCATCTTGTGAAATAACATCTAGAGCACTTTATTTAGTAATTGGTTAATGTGATTTTATTTGTACTGTAGTGATCTTAAATGATTTAAAATATGTTTTATATTGGCACAGGCCTCTTTGTAAGCCGCCCTGAGCCCATGCAGCGGGGAGGGCGGGGTATAAATTGAATAAAATAAAAATAAAATAAAAAAATATCAGAGAGTAAGGGTGCAGGGAGACAGCTGCCGGCTGCCGCATAGGAATCAATGGAGGGAGCACATTTCCCCCCTTTTGACCCACTTAGGGGTCGAATTTCTAAAAATTCCTTATTAGTGAGCACCTACGCCATGGAGCTGTGGTGGCTCAAGTGGTTAAGACGCTGAACTGCAGGCTGCGGAAGGTCAGTAGTTCAGCAGTTA
>NW_015169217.1:211692-284499 GCF_001447785.1 Gekko japonicus
AGACCTGGGTGCCGCAAGACGGGGTGAGCTCCTGTCTCTAGTTCCAGCTCCTGCCAACCTAGCAGTTCGAAAGCAAGAAATTGCAAGTAGATAAATAGGTACCACTTCGGTGGGAAGGTAACAGCGTTCCGTGCGCCTTGGTGTTTAGTCATGCCGGCCACATGACCACGGAAACGTCTTCGGACAGCGCTGGCTCTTCGGCTTTGAAACGGAGATGAGCACCGCAACCCTACTTTCTTTTATATATATATAGATGTGAGTGCTTCACACATTCAGTGGGGAGTAAGTTCTAGAAGAAGTAAGGGTCCAGGTCCAGGTAGGGTGCCAGCCATGAGGTTAACCATTGCTGTCCTCACCCGAATGCCTGGCAGAACATCTCTGCCTTACAGGCCCCGTAGAATTGCATAAGATCCCGCAGGGCCCTGATGTTATTTGGCAGAAAGTTCCACCAGGTTGGGGCCATCCATGGCTGAGCCTGGCATGGTACTCGTGCTCGGTTGTCATGGCTGCACGTATCTCTGTTTTGCAGGTAAAGCTCCAACAGGGAGACTTGTGGGTGTTGCTCATCCCACCCACCACCCACTCTGCTCAGTCTGCTGTTCCAGCCCTCCTCTTGGAGTGGAGCTCCAGACCCCTCCCTGTCCCTCTCCCTCCCCAGCCCGTGACTCCCCCTGAGGGCTTCCTGAGGACACATCTAGGAGGGGAGGGATCTTGGGTGGCTGTGGATGTTCTGCAGGTGCCACTAGTCATAGTCCTCTGCCACACATAGCAGGGGCCCAGCAGCACTTCCAAAGCTGACTGAGCAGCAGGTTCCCTCCCTCATCTTGCAGGCTGCTGTGTGAAGCAGGGAGGGGGCAGAGGGTGGTCCGGGTGAACGAAGCAGCTTGTTGCAGTGGTTGGGGTGTGAGACTAGATCTGGGAGACCCAGATTCCGATCCCCACTTGTACCATGGAAGCTTGTGGGTAGCCTTGGGCCAGTTGCACACTCTCAGCCTAACCGACCTCACAGGGTTCTTGGGAGCATAAAATGGAGGAGAGGGGGATGATGGAAGCCACTTGTGGTCCCCATGGGAGAGAAAGTTGTGAAATGAATAGAGTGAATGAATGACATTCTTACCTGTGTGTCCACTCTAGAAATGGGGGGGAGGGCTTCTGTCACCCAGAGGGAAGATTACTGTGAAAGTATCACTGAGGGAGCAAGGGAATGCGGGGGTGCCTGGAGTCAATGGCTAGGGGAGACAATGTAGCAGGCAGACCCATTGTCTATGGAGGGGGGTTGGGAGGGCACTGGCAGGGGTGGTGCGAGATTGCCCTCGGCTACGTGGTTGGGCTGCTGGGAAGCAGACACCCCCAAATACATAGGGTGGCAATGACAACCCCCTTCCCCTTCTGTCCTCTGGGAACCCTGTGCTCTGTGTGGGCACTGAGGTAGCTGTGAATGCCTGTGGGGTGGACAGATCAAACCCCCTCCCCACTATCAGGTGCCTGGATTGTCTGAGAGGAGTTGGTCCTTTTAAGGGTTTGGGGGGGTATACCTGACAATGAGTGTGGAACTCCTGTGGCCTACCCCCTCCTCTCCCTGCCTGAGATGGATGCTGGACTCCACCCCCTTGCCACATGGCCCCTGATTGGTTCTGGGGGCCCTTCCCATCATAGTGCCACCGCCTCCACACAACACCTCCACTGACCACAGGGCTGCAGTTGCTACAGATGCTACCCTGGTGATGCTCAGAATACACTGCAAACCCACCGAATTTGTCTGCTGGCTGCTGCGTAACTTATCCCCATAGAGAATGGACTAGCGCTACTGTAGCTACACAGCAGCTGGCCATGGTGGCACAGATGTGGCACAGGATTGCTCTGCCCAAAACTCTTTTGGCATCTTTAATGATAAGAAAGAGGAGGAGGAGATTGGATTTATACCCCGCCCTTAACTCAGAGTCTCAGAGTGGCTTCCAAACTCCTTTCCCTTCCCCTCTCCACAACAGACACCCTGTGAGGTAGGTGGGGCTGAGAGAGCTCTGAGAGAACTGCCCTTTCAAGGTCAGCTCTTGTCAGAACTATGGCTTGCCCAAGGTCATACAGCAGCTGCAAGTGAAGGAGTGGGGAATCAAACCCGATTCTCCCATATTAGAGTCCACTCATCTTTCCAATATTGGATTACTTGTCTCAGCAGCAATATATATCCTCTCAGTGGTCTCAATTCCACAAATGGACTTGAAAAAGTAAATTGTCATGTTTGGTTCGTCATGTAAATTGATTACACTACACTTGGTCTCTTACATTTCTTGGTAGTAGGTATCAACACTCAACTGCCGAATCAGGCCAGTCTATACTAAAAGTCTAAGCTCAACATAGGATAGTCTGTTTACATGACCATAGGAGGATAATATGGTTAAGAATAACTTCGGATCAGGCCAGTCTGTGCAACACAGGATAGTCTGTATATATGATCATAGGAGGATAATATGGTTAAGAATAACTTTACTCTTAGTCTACGTAAAACAAATACGAAAACAGAGGATTCTCAGCAATCTTCATTGTTCTAATATTCAGTGTTATCTATGTTTATTGTTTCTGAACACTTCTATGTAAACTGTTATTTCTTCACTCTGAAAAATAAAAAGTATAAATTAAAAAAAAAGAATCCACACATCTAACCACTACACCAAACTGGATTTTTTTATACTGGTCCACAAATGATTGGCTACCATAAACCCATTAGTCTTTAAAGTGGCACAAATCTCCATTTTGTTTCTTCTGTGGCACAATAACATGGCTACCCCTTGGATTTTTCTGGAAACTTTCTCCTAACAACAAGGGAAAGATCTTGCTCTCAGAAGTTCTGAGAGCCCATAAGAAGTAAGCCAATATTCATGAGCTAGTGTTTTGTAGCTACATGCATGGTGGGCATGCAGTATGACCAGCCCTTTCAGTTCTGAACCCATTTCCAGGACCCATGAGAAAATGCAGGGCTCTTTCACTGATTTAGCCTTTTGTTAGGTTTTAATTGACTGCCTCAGACCAACAGAAGCCATTGGCAGAATCCAGTAATAATAATGGCTTCTGTTGGTCTGAGGCAGTCAATTAAAACCTAACAAAAGGCTAAATCAGTGAAAGAGCCCTGGTTTTTCTCATGGGTCCTGGAAACGGGTTCAGAATTCAAAGGGCTGGTCACACTGCATGCCCACCATGCATGCAGCAACAAAACAGTAGCTCATGAATAATGGCTTACTTCTTATGGGCTCTCAGAACTTCTGTCACCATTATTCTCCCTCTTCAGGAATGGATTTACTTCTCCCATATGATCTCTCCCTGTTTTCTTTAGGAGTCCTGAGGAATATCATTTGGAATGCAGCAAAGCAGAGGACATGGCATTGTCTTGACCTTCATTCATTATCAGCCCACATTTCCTCTCATATATTATCTGACAGAAGGTTCTGGAACACTTGCTTTGATTAATGGCAGGCAGTGAGGCCATCCGCCATTGTTCCATAAGTCACAGCGTGCCCATGAAAGCCATAGTCCAAGAGAAAAATATTTAACAACCTTTCTGAAAGTACGCTGTCTGTTCAGGCTATTTCCTCAACAGATTTCTAATTACCGTACTCAACTGTACAAATGTGTCTTCAGTATTATAAAACACAATTTCTTCTTCCTTCCCAACAAGAGGAAAATCCAAAGTAAACAAGTTACAGGTGTTAACTATTTCATACACTTTTTCTTTTCAAACAATTTGTTCAGAGCTCCATCTGGATTGTTTATTGCCTCTAAAGAATTAAAGTAAAAATTTGCAACAGACCGCCCCCTCCCCAAATTTTTTCAGTATTAAATGTCCTTGTTGCTCTGAATTTCACCCATAACTTCACTGGACAGATTTCTTATTCTCTCTGCCATACAGTTCATCACTCATGAACTCTGTGTTCTCTAAAGGGAGCCATTTGTGGACCTTATGATGGGATACAGCATTCACCCCCTACTCCATTTGATCCTCAAAACAAACTAGTGATGCAGGTTAGTCTGAGAAACAGCGACTGTCCCATGGCTAGGGTTGCCAGTTCTGGGTTAGGAAATAGCTAGAGATTTGGGGGGTGGAGCCTGGGGAGAGTGGGGTTTGGGGAAAGGAGGGACCTGGATAGGGTGCAATGCCATATACTCCACCCTCCAAAGCAGCCATTTTCTCCAGGGGAACTGATCTTGGTCACCTGGAGAATTGTAATTGTGGGAGATCTCCAGGTGCCACCTCTCCAGCTCTCAGTTCTCTCTCATTGACTAGTTTTGTTGTTCTTTTTAAAAATATATATACATAGAAGAAGCATGATGGAGCATAGACTGTGACTCATTTGAAATGCAGGAGAAACATCCTTGCATCTTGATCAAAGTTATGCTGAACATTTTTAAGAACTCCTGCTTGGTTAAATATTATTTGTCAGATGTTAGATTTCCTTTCTTAACATGCCTTTGAATTTGGAAATGTTTCTAAGAAGCTTGAAGAGTGTGACTAACTGATTAAATAAGCAGCATACATGACAAAGTGATGGTAATGCTTGGATGTCTTGTGACTCTGCTTTGAGATCAGTCTTTTTAAGTTTGCAGTGCCACAGTGGCACTGGGTTCTGCTTGGCATTCTGTACACTGAACTGATTGTGTTGGGCGTATTACCCCACCCCCCTTGCTTGGATTGTGATTCTGTATTTCACATCAGTCCCATTGATCTGGCATTGCCACAATGCCACTGGGTTCTGCTGGGCACTGGCACATTGCACTGATTCTATTGGGCTCACAACCCCCCCCCTTTGCTTGGAGTGTGATTCTGTGCTAGACATCAGTCCTATTGAGCTGGCATTGCCACAATGTCACTAGATTCTGCTGGGTACTCTGTACATTGCACTGGTTCTGCTGGGCTTGCAAAAATGCCCCTCACCACCTTCAGTTTCTACGGCAGAGATTCCCTGGTTTGACCTTTGTCCTGTTGGGTTTGCACTGCCACATTGGTACTGGTTCTGTTGGGCACATTGCACTGGTTCTGCTGGGCTTGCAAAAAATGCCCCCCACCTTCAGTTTCTACTGCAGAGATTCTCTGAGACTTTGATTCTGTTCTGCTGGGCTTCTATTGTCCTTGCTTTTTTTAGTTATGCCCCCCTTCTTTGGGGGGGGCATAACTCAGACCCCATAAATCCAATCCTCACCAAACTGGGAGGGCAGGTAGAGGCGCGTCAGCCAGAGATTCCCCTTTGAGTTTGGTGTCTCTAGCACACTGAGGGGCATTCTATCACATAATGAACCTCACAAACCAAACCAGTTCATTTGGCTCTTAAAAGTTCATGATGGTTCATGAACTGGGCATGCCACAAACTATCACAAACTGCATTTTCTTAATTTGTGCCCATCCCCAGTTGAGGCAGTGCTGGCAATTCTAACTACATGCCTGCCAGCAAAAAGATAAATATAGCCCCCAAATGACCACACATTGAAAGCAGTGCAAATTACATTTTGAATTATAAACAGTATAAACATATGTAATAGGAAACCTAGAGTAGGGAGACTAGTTAAAATCTGTCAGATAATGCACACACACTGAAAAGAAATGGTCTAGCTTTCAGTCCTAGAAATTATAGCAGAATCCATCCCAAGACAAACTCATAAATTTATTGTTAAAATGCCTACTGCATGTGATATACAATTCCTTAACCACAGTGCTGGCCTCCTGCTGTCTTAGGCCTTTGCAAATAAATAGGTAATGGATTAGGTGCAGGCCAGTTTCATTTATCCATAATTTTATTAAAGTATAGTACTACGTAGAATTACTCCAGCCTAAACCCATTGATTTAAATAAGGCAATATTATCCCTTTACTTCTTTCATTTGTGTGACATAGCTAGAAATGTGTATCTGTTTTAGGATTGCCAGTCTCCAGGTAGGGCCTGGAGTTATCCTGGAATTTCAACTGCTCTCCGGACTATAGGTATCAGTTCCCCTGGAGAAAATGGCAGCATTGAATGGTGGAGTCTCATGGCATCATATCCATGCTGAGACCACATCCCTTCCCAGACTCCACCCCTCCCAGGCTCCCAGGCTAAATCTCCATGAATTTCCCAATCCATTGATATAGGCTCAGTACTGACATAGTACAAAGCTCTGGTTTAATTAAACTATTATTAGTCTGAGTGTCTGAATGCAGGCTGCTCCACTAACTATCATTAGTTAGGATCCATCAAACCAAGATCTCAGGTTGGTTTATTAATCAAACATCCTGTCTGAATCCTCTTTTAATACTGGCTTGCCCTTCCGGTCAACAGACAGAAGGAAATAAAATCAGTATTTGTTGGGGCAAACCAAGTTTTGAGTGTTTAAACTGAAGTCTAGGTTCATAAACTAACCATAGTTAAATTAAATCATGCGTCAGGGCTCTTGCCCCACCCGATCAGGAAAGCACTTCAGGGGCAGCCCAAAGAAAGGGGTTTAAGGCTGTCCCAGCTCATCACATCACAAGCTCTTGGGTACGTACACTCTTTTTTTTAATCACCAGGCAGTTATATCTCCCCAAAAAAATGTTGGAAGGAGTTTGCACTGTCTCTTAGCTTCAGACTTCAGAGGAAGACTACCAGAGAGTCAGAGAGATAGACAGGCTAGAACACTGAACATCCTTTCCATTCTATTGCTCTGAAACTATTGCTTTGATGTGTAGATTGCTACTCTCAGGGAAAAATTCCTTCCCTCTTTGACACCATCTCTTCACACTTTGCCAGGTTTCTCCATCTTAGCAGCATGAGAGCAGGAGATGCCCCTTGTATCTCCATCCATTTTAGCTAGTTAGATAGATTAGAATCTTATCTCTACTCTACCCTGTCTAGAAATGGAGTTCCTTAAATAAAAGGACTCATATTAGTTTGCAAAGATAAAAGACTCCATGTGTAACTTTTGTTATCTATAGCTCAGATGCTCCAGATGGGCTCTGCTGCCTTGTGAATCTTTGAGCATTCTGCTAACTACCAAATAATCCAACAACAACAGAGAGGTCTCTATACCTTTAAATCCTGTCAGTCCTTTCTTCAGGTTTGGTGCCTCTATTTCCTGAGCCACTGTTGTACCTCCCTTGGCTTCCTTTGATACTATGCTCAGGATTTTGTGGCTTGTGGGGCAATTTTTTTTCTGGTGGGGCTGATGTTCTCAGTGCAGAAAGAAAAGCCAGAATACTGAGGATTATGACTCAGCTTCTGTGGAATCAAATCTTTCAAAATCAAAGCATAGAGGCTTCTGCAAATCTTAGCCTCAGAGTGTGACAATAGCAGGCTGAGAAAGGGGGGGGGGGGAAATTTTCTGGTAGATGGTAAGCATGGCACTGGAAATACTTATCTGGGTTTGGCCAGTAAACTCACTCCAATTTGTATAAAAACACATAAAACTTTATTTACAAAAACTAAGGACAACCAACACATAGATGGGGAAATGATGTATACAGTCAGCATGGAATGGAAACCAAAAGACCTAGCTGGCTATTCTACTCACTACTTTTCCTATAAGGCTTATAGCTCTGGCATCTCAACTGGCATTACTGATGAGCAGAGTCTCTGGAAACATAGCAGCAGGGTGGAAGTTGAAGAGAACTTCAAGGCAGTCTCTTCTCTCTCTGAGTCTTCTCAAGCTGTCTATTCTACATAGCTGCTCTTAACCATTTAGCTAATAGAAAGCTGTTACCAGGACAGATCTCTAAATTGCAAGCTGTGAACCACTTTAGATGACAGTTCTCAGCTGCTGCGAGTTAATCACTTCTGCAAGCCTAAGCAACAATTCTGATAACAAGCCAGCAGGTGGGAACAATGACTTCTATACTCAAGAAAGCTAACATTTAGGCAGAAAAACTCCCTTAAAGGAGACCAGTTTCTTGACATAGAGTTAGAAGAGATCCCAGAGGCCACCTACTCCACCCCCTTGTTCATTGCTGGAGTCAGTCAACTACAGCACCCCAGTCTGCTTAAAGGAGCACATGCCTTTTAAAAATGTTTTTAAATGATTGGGAAAGGCATTTACAAGAGAAATTATTGTGGGGCTATACTTTTAAGAAAGGGGGTAGAGCCCCCCCAAAGCCCAATTGTAGCTATAGGCCTGACTATGCTCTGGGACTCAGAGGTTTCCCTCTGCCAGCCCTTGCTTTGGGCAGTCACTGAACCCTCTGGCAGCTGCTCCTAAAGCTCTAGCCTTCCCCTCACTGCCTCCAGAACCTCCACTGATACTGGCTTGTCCAAGTGTGGGTGAGAGGTGACCAGACATCACCTCTCAGTGCTTCCACCATCCCTCCTCTCCTGCTGGTCCTAACCTTTATTGGCCTCCATCATGGGGGAGGAGCAGCTGCCCCACTAACAGCAGCTTCACCCAAGCTCTGATCTAGCTGTGTGACATCTGGCTAGGTTGGCTGAGGTGCAGAGCTGATGCACTACTCCAATAGCACCTCGCCCCCATACCACAGTTTCATGTTATGCATAAACAGAGCCATTGAGTTGGTGTCTATAATTCTGTCCTGCTAATGGTGGAACTTCCTTCTGGTTCCAGAAGCCTTGTACCAGTGGAAGAGGCATATTCCACCACCACCAGGCTGCTTCCATCAGAGACATGGTCTGCGGTCAACAGAACAAGTAGAATCCACCCCATGGTTTTCGATGGCAGTGAATGGAGACTTACAAGCCAAGAACTTTTTCCTTTCCTATTCTCTGGACACAGTGACATCAATGGAATGTTGATAGACCATGAGTTATACTAAGCTAACACTGTCACACGCCTCACTACCTCTTTTCTGTCCTTAGCACAAGCACCACAGGTGATACACCTGGGGAAATTTTCCAAAACGGAAAAAAAAAAACAGTCTGTCCTTGAAGACTGAAATGGAAAAATAATTCCACTCCATGACACAATGCCCTCAAGAGGTTATTTCTAGAGGTTTTCAAGCGTCCTTGATTACAGAGCTTCAAATTGTCGCCTCTAATCCTCACCGACATTATAAACAGGCTGTTTCTTTGTTGTCTTTAAGGGGTGGTGGGTTAATGCATCTTGAGTTGGAGGTGAGAATGTGACACTTCAGGCCTCCAGCAGCTGGCTTCCCAGCAGAAAGTTCTGGTGCCTGGTCAGGGCCTGGGAGTGGAACCCAAGAACTGTGTCAAAGGAAAGCACTCAGCAGATACAGTATTACAGTCAAGGGAGAGAGTTCTGTCTTCAGCTCACTAAGAAGTTAACCCAACTGTACAATCTTATTCAGCCATTTCTGGTGAAGAGTGGTGGTGGTGGTGGGGCTTGTTGTTATAAAGAAGTAACTTGCTTTCCTATATTTGCTAGATTCTTGTTGATGCCTATGCTTCCCCTTACCTTTTAAGGGTAGACTTGATTAGCCTCTTATTGAATTTAAATTCTTTTATTGTAATTCTTTATATGGGGCAGCAAGCAGCAGTATAAAATAGTCAATGGCTTGGAACCACTGGCAATTTCCATGGACAGAAGGGAACTCTGCCACCTCCCCACAGCCTCTGCAGCCCAAATACCCTGCAAAATGCTGCCTGTGGTGGCCAGAGGGGACCCCCAGGAACAGCATGAGGGGGGAGTCAGAGGTCTGCAACAGGAGGGGGGAACAGACAGAAATTTCTTCCTTAGGGATGCCAGCCTCCTGGTGAGGCCTGGAGACCCCCAGAATTATATCTCCAGACTACAGAGCCAGTTCCCCTGGAGGAAATGAATGCCTTGGAGGGTGGCCTCGATGGCATTATACCCCACTGAGGTATTTGTCCTCCCCAGGTTCCACTCCCAAATCTCCAGGAGCTTCCCATCCTGAAGCTGGCAACCCTAGCTCCCCTTTTGTCTGTGGAAATCCTCTGCTGGATTCAAGCCAATAAAACAATTTGAACTCCAAAAATGTCAGCAGCCATAAAATCAGCTGAACACGGCTAAGACAAAAAGTCTTGTTTCCCAAGTAGGAAAAAATGTGTAAAAAACACATGCACAAAAAGAAACAAACATGCCAAAAAAACCCACACACAGCCCCTTAGTGCCAGCTGAAAGATACACAGCAAATAAAAATGATTCCACCTGGCTACTGAAATGGACAAGATCAGGAACCAGGAGTGCTGCTGAATGGTGAAGGTTCAACTACAGAAGAGGCCTTCCTTCTGGCAGCCATCCAGCATGCCACAGAAGGTCAGGCAACAAAGAGAAGGGTCTACGCAGATGGCCAGAGTTGATGTAGAAGGCTTCTGTGCAAGTGGGCATTCTCTTGGAATAGCCCAGTCCTAGACCAGGTAGGGTTTTAATTGTGCCCAAAAGCAACCAGGTTATCTATGGACTCTAGCCTCCCACTGCCTCCCACTATGAAATGAGGCTAGCCAGGGTATAATAGGTCATAGGCCAACCCCAGGCAGGGCCCACCTCCCCCAGCTGCTAAAATTTTCCTCTGGGCTGTTCCTGAGGAGGACATCTAGTCACTGGGGAATGGCAGGAATGAAAACTGGTCTGCAAGGGAATTAACAGAAAGAAAACTTTGGAACAAAGTAAGGGCAAGGTATTCATGAATTCCTTGTGTACAGTTAAAAGACGTTCCATGATGCATTATGCCAATGAGTGAAAACAAATGCATGAAAACATAAAGGCCCATTTAACTGAACTGAGCAATTGTCAATATAAACAGAATGGAGAGGGAAAAGACGGTGGAAGTCTTTTCATGCAAACGGGGAGAAGTTTTCTACAGAAATCCAGTATTTTTGGCTTGGAAAATGGGTCTGATGAAAGAATTCCTCCTGTGGGTTTAGCACATCACTCATATCACTCATTTTTACTACCCACCGTGTCTTGTCAGCACATAATTTAATTATTGTGCAGTTGGGAGACGGTCCATCTATGCTACTCTTTAACCTTAATATAACCTCATAGATACTCAGCAGCATCAGCTACAACACTGCACTTCTTTGAGAATATGCCATATAAAATTTTAGACCATCATAACACTATATTTTTTTAACAAGGATCAAGAACTTCCTGACAGAGTAGTTCCTCACTGGAACAAGCCTCCTCGGGAGGTGGTTTCCGTGATACATTATGCCAATGAGCAAAAACAAATGCATGAAAACATAAAGGCCCATTTAACTGAACTAAGCAATTGTCAATATTGACAGAATGGACAGGGAAAAGACAGTGGAAGTCTTTTCAAGCAAACAGGGAGAGAAATTTCCTACAGAAATCCAGTATTTTTGGCTTGGAAAATGGGTCTGATGAAAGAATTCTCCGTGTGGGTTTAGCACATCGCTCATATCACTCATTTTTACTACCAACCATGTCTCGTCGGCACATAATTTAACTATTGTGCAGTTGGGAGACAGTCCATCTATGCTACTCTTTAACCTTAATATAACCTCATAGATACTCAGCAGCATCAGCTACAACATTGCACTTCTTTGAGAATATGCCATATAAAAATTTAGACCATCATAAGACTATATTTTTTGAACAAGGATCAAGAACTTCCTGACAGAGTAGTTCCTCAGTGGAACAAGCCTCCTCGGGAGGTGGTGGGCTCTCCTTTTTTGGAGGTTTTCAAACAGAGGCTAGATGGCCATCTGACAGCAATGCTGATTCTGTGAACTTAGGCTGATCATGAGAATGGAGGGCAGGAAGGGTTGCATCAGTGCTTAGTTCTTAGGGCCCTTTCTTACACACCCAGGGAAATGCTGATCGCCACTTGGGGTCAGGAAGCAATTTTTCTCCAGGCCAGTTTGGCTGGAGATCTTGGAAGTTTTTTGCCATCTTCTGGGCATGGAACAGGAATCACTGGGTGTGTGTGTAGGGGGGGATTTGTGAATTCCCTGCATTGTGTGGGGGTTGGACTAGATGACCCTAGAGGGTCATCCTAAGAGCAACTCTCCCAATGGGCATCTATAACTATCCATTTGGGTTCCTTCTATCTATTCATTTTTCTCCTACCCTTCCTCCACGAAGCACAAGGCAGTGCATGGTCCGCTTCTCCTCCATTTCATCCTCATAACCATCCTGTAAGGTAATGTTGCCAAGCTCCAGGTGGGTCCTAGAGATCTCCCAGAAATGAAACTGACTTCCAGACTACAGAGATCAGTTCCTCTGTAGAAAACAACCACTTTGGGGGGTAGAATCTATAGCATAATGTCCCCGTGGAGCTTCCTCCCTTCCCCCAAACTCTGCCCTTCCCAGGCTCCATCCCCAGATTTCCAGGAATTTCCCAACCCAGAGTTGACAACCCTATGAAGGTGGACTGAGACTGGCCTAAAGTTGCCTACTGAGCTTTGTGGCTGAGTGTGGATTTGAATCTGGGTCTTTCCAGTCCTAATCCAACACTCTATCTACTATACCACATTGGCTGTTTCTCACATTGGTACATTTGCATTTTGAGATTCTCTTTTAGAAACTGCCTAGAGAGAGGTAACTTGCAAATTTGGCCCTCTTGGAATTGGAATGCTGGGCAGGATGAATCTTGACCAGATCCAGCAAAGTGGTTTTTAGGTTCTTCTTGATGTGTTGTGGAAACAGGAGGTAAAATTCTGAAACACCTTTCCTGCCAACCAGCAAATTATCTTAGATCCCTTGAGAGCTCCAAATATTGGAGAACCTTTACCCTTGCACACTTTAATGTTCTACCCTCAGTCCTCCTGGAAGGCAGATACCATCATGTCCCATGCCCTCAACGGCTCTAGCCATGGCATGCAGGGAAAGTAGAGTCTATCAACCACGTTCTGCTGCACTGCCCATTCTACAATGACATTCGATGTCAGTACATAGCCCCAATCCTATCAACTCTACCAGGAAGATCTGAGCAACTTTACGTCTCCCTCCTTCTTGCAGATTCTTCCCAGGAAATAACAAATAAAGTAGCTAAACTTTGCCTTTGGGTATGTGGGATATGAAGCAGCTAACTAAGTCTTACTCATAACCTCCCTGTCTCCGTCCCCTCACAATCAATGCTCAATCTTATATTTTATTCTATATTTTTATTTTATTATTTTTTTATCTTTATCATTATTACTGAACTTGTCTCAAAATAAACTTTGAACTGAACTGAAACACCTTTCCTTGAAGATGAGCTGTTCATTTACAAGTGCTCTCTGGAAAAAAATGTGGGACAAATCTTAGACTGAAGTCGCAGAACAAAATGTGTCTCTTATCTCAGCTTATCTTGGCCCAGCTTATTTCTCTGAGCTCCAAATATTGGAGAACCTTTACCCTTGCACACTTTAATGTTCTACCCTCAGTCCTCCTGGAAGGCAGATACCATCATGTCCCATGCCCTCAACGGCTCTAGCCATGGCATGCAGGGAAAGTAGAGTCTATCAACCACGTTCTGCTGCACTGCCCATTCTACAATGACATTCGATGTCAGTACATAGCCCCAATCCTATCAACTCTACCAGGAAGATCTGAGCAACTTTACGTCTCCCTCCTTCTTGCAGATTCTTCCCAGGAAATAACAAATAAAGTAGCTAAACTTTGCCTTTGGGTATGTGGGATATGAAGCAGCTAACTAAGTCTTACTCATAACCTCCCTGTCTCCGTCCCCTCACAATCAATGCTCAATCTTATATTTTATTCTATATTTTTATTTTATTATTTTTTAATCTTTATCATTATTACTGAACTTGTCTCAAAATAAACTTTGAACTGAACTGAAACACCTTTCCTTGAAGATGAGCTGTTCATTTACAAGTGCTCTCTGGAAAAAAATGTGGGACAAATCTTAGACTGAAGTCGCAGAACAAAATGTGTCTCTTATCTCAGCTTATCTTGGCCCAGCTTATTTCTCTGAGATGTCTGAAGTGCCATTGGCTACAGTGAGAAAGCAGCCTGCAGACTGCTAAATCACAGTGCTGCAAAGTGCTGTAGAATTGCTTGAACATGGTCACTCTGGCCTGAAGCAATCTGTCCCAAAGCTCACAGGTGATGAAAAAAATACAGCAAGCCACAAGGCTTTTACAAACACAGGTGAAGAAGAGTCTCCACATTTGTACCTCACCCACTGTGGTAGTTCAAGTGCCTTTGTCAAGCATCTGATGCTGCAGTGAGATTTTTGTTTCAGAAACTTTCTTTGTCTCACATTCTTTCGACACCAAGAAAGCCTCTGCAGACACAGAAGGAGTTTTAATATTCACAGTGATTAAAATGCATTCAAAGCATATTTAGTTTTTTTCTTTCAAAACTAGGAAAGTGATTAAAAACTCGCAGGTGAAATTAATTCCATCTCAAATATTTGGGTACCCAGGGTGCACCGTTGCATAATTTCACAGCTTGCGACAATTTAATCTTAATATTTTTGTTCTTAAGAATTAAAGAAAATGAGTCATCTTTTGTTGGTTTGGGGTGAACGATTAATATAGATTTACTTATTTGGATTTTTGTCATTGTATTCCTAAATAATCTGAAAATCAATCAAGAGAAAAACCCAATGAAGTAAATATTGCCGCACTTGTTGTATAACCCCTCCATTTACATACTGTTGATTAAATTAATTAATCTCGCTTCTAAGTAATGCAGGAGAACTTGTTTGATCTGGGAGCTACACAAGTAATTTTACATTAATGGGATGGGCTGTTTTCTGCCAGAATGTTTAGATGATACTGAATCTTTGTTTCCCTCACCGGTATTAACATGGGATCAAAGGGGGGGGAATTTTTATGGTCAGGGCCTGCACACATGAAGCTGCCTTATACTGAATCAGACCATTGGTCCATCAAAGTTACTATTGTCTACTCAGACTGGCTGCGGCTCTCCAGGGTCTAAGGCAGAGGTCTTTCACACCACCTACTGCCTGGTCCTTTTAAAACTGGAGATGCTGAGGACTGGACCTGGAACCCTTTGCATGTAATACAGAGACTCTTCCACTGAGACACAGCCCCTCCCCTCCCCTCCCAGGAGCATGGTTGTCTCCTGCCCATGTTTTTGATTATTTAAATGTTACCCTGGCCCAGTGTTGTCCAACATGGTACCTGTTGATGCCATGGTGCCCACCAATGTATTTCCTCCCCACCACCACCACCACTTACTTCTTTTCCAAAGCAAGACGCCTGTCCAGGATTTTGTTCATCTCACTCGAGTAGGAGGAGCTTTAATGTCATTTATTAACCATTGTGCTTTAATTTTTTAATTATTCTATGTATTATATATGACTGTTGTGACCCGCCCTGAGCCTTCTTGTGGGGAAGGGCAAGATAAACATCAAATAAATAAATAAATAAACCAGAACCCAGAAAGCATCATCTTTAAGTCTGCAGGGAGCATCCGTTCAGAAACAGCTGACCTGGTAGTAGAAGGATGTTTGACTTGAAACCAACCAGCATTTTCTAAATGCCCTCCCTGTGGCAGGCATTTTATGGTCATGAACTAGCCTTTCTCAAAACTTCAGAAGTACCCACAGGCTCAGCAAGTCTGGGGACCAGTGCTTATCTCACAGAACCTACTTAAACAAAAGATTACTCCTAATACCTGAAGCACCCCAACTAAAACTTGGTATGTGTGGTTGCCATCTTTTATTCTGCCAGTGCTCCTGGGTTATGCTCTCCATTACTGCTTCTCTATGACAGAAAAGGCTTGTAATAGTGAACATTTGTCATGCTGAAGGCAAGCACTTCTTCAGCCTGCTCCTTTCAACCTGAACTGTATACCAGAGACAAGCCCGGAGGTCTGTATGCCCCACCCATTCCATGATGGGCCGATCTCTGGGGCGGTGTCAAAAGGTCATCCAACCCTGCCTCGGCTAAATGCCTTTTGCCAGGAGGGCAGTAAATGGAAATTACAAAATACTGGGGTGCACCTACACACCTCAAACTGATAGGCTGCCACCAATCCTTTGTTGCATCCCTCCAGCCAGAAGTCAAAGGATACACTTATGACTTTCCCAGGATTGATTAGGAAGTCCAGAAGAGGGCAACCAGGATGGTGAGAGGGTTGGAATCCAAGTCTTATGAGGAAAGGCTGAAAGAGTTGGGTATGTTTTGCCTGGGAAAGAGAAAGCTTAGAGGGGACATGATTGCAGTCTTCAAATATTTGAAGGGCTGTCATGTAGAAGATGGAGCAGATCTATTCTCTCTTGCTCCGGATTGCAAGACTAGATCTAATGGGTGGAAATTACAAGGGAGTTGTTACCGGCAAAGTATCAGGAGAAACTTCCTAACTGTAAGAGTGGTTGAACAGTGGAACAGACTGCCTTGGGAGTTGGTGGATGCTCCTTCACTGGACGTTTTCACGCGGAGGCTGGATGACCATCTTTTAGGTATGTTATAGGGCTATCTTTTGGCTATGCTCCTGGAGTGCAGGGGGTTGGACTAGATGACCTGCAAGGTACCTTCCAACTCTTACATTCTATGATTCTATGATCTCTTGCTCATTCTGGGATGTTTGCATCCTTAGAGCCAGGACTAAGGAAGGGGCACAAATCAGGATTGAAGGAAGTCAAATCCTAATCAGAAGGTGTCATCTTAGGGGGAACCTCTCTGAGTGTCCTTGGTATTTATTAAGGTGCAAGTAATACTTTAAGCTTACTTTAAGTTACTGTGAGAAGAAAATAATAAAACTAGAAATTTAAAGGCTAACTAAATACTGTGAGACATTGGTCCACAAGTTACAAGTTACATTCATAGTTGTGGGTTCCAAAGCAACTCTCTCCAGAGTCAACAAAGTTTTCCTATTATTGCTCTCCAGTCAGAAAAAAGACTTGTATTTTTACCAAAAACTAAAGACTACAGCAAAATAAATATATAAAATAGAAATAGAATCTTATGTTAGGATTTGAATTCAGGATGATACCAATATGGTATTGCTGACATGGGAGGGGACTGGAGTAGAACTGTTCCCCATTCTGTATGACGCTCAGCTTAAAGCATACAGTCTACATTGCTTTGCATCCCCTCTTACATGGTGGTTGTGAGGATGGAAAACAAAGGTAGGGGGCAGCCCCTGAGCTCCTCAGAGTGGAGCAAACATAAGCAAGCAGCAAACTTGCTGGAGGAAAGCCCTACTGAAATCAGTGAGCTGCTTCTCCCATATTTAGAACTGGAACGTTAATTTAGAATTGGAACAAAATATAGAGATGTTTCTGAGAAGGTTTAATAAGTGAGATAACAATAACTCTTGACCCTTCAAGAATCCAATTCACTCTTACTTTGCCCCCCCTCCCCTCAATCGTCTTTGCTAGTGCTGCTGCTGGCTTTCAAAACCCATTTCTCAGTGACAAAAATGATCTTAACCTGAGCTGTTCAACATTCAGCCTAAGGAATTGTAAAAGAGCTAGGAAATGAATTTCCCAAATTGGATATTAACCTCCATTCACATTTTTTTTAATTTCCACTTTTCTCCTGAGGTAATGTTCTTTGTCTCACATCTGTAGTTTTCACACATAAATCGTTCCACAGAGATTTGGTTTCTCCTTTTTCTCCCCGGCTGACTTGTAACATAGTAATATATAGCATGCTGTGTTTATTATTTATTAATTTAGCCAATTTATGGCTCACTTTTAAATATAATGCTTCTCAAAGCAAGGAACAGCACTGAGGTTCCGCAAAAGACAAATAAAAATGTTATCACAGCAAATACAACTACTAAAATAAAAAAGTACTTTTGGTACAGGAATAGTTAAGATTTTAAAGGCCAGGTTCCCAAATTTGGTGACTTCCAAAGGAGTCAATACAGAAAAAGTCCTTTTGCAGAAGCCACCATCCTAGTAGATACTAGGACAGTGGGACAACCAAAAAAATCTCACTGCTTTATTTTAGAGACTGAGGAGGTATTCATTGGGAGAAGATGCTTACCCTGTGTATCTTAAGGTTCAGATCATAAAGGGCCTTAAAGATAAGAACAAGCATCTTACATATAGTTCAGAAATTTATAGTCAAACAAAGAGCTCACACAAAACTCATATTACATCTCCAGTCACTAACACTGGAAATCAGTCTAGCTGCTACATTCTGGAACAGCAGAAGATTCTGAACAATCGTAAGTCTGACTCCATAGGGAACACATTACAGTGCTTTAGTCAGGAAGTTACCAGGATATAATTTTGGCCAAGTCCTGATTTTCCAGAATAGGGTTAGGGTTAGTGAATCAGCTGAAGAAGATGCAATGCTCCGGTATTGTATACTTAGCCTCAACCTAAGCATCCAAGAGAAGGACATCCCCAAAGGGTACTCCCAAACTATTCTTTTTTGGGGAAGGTGGGAGATGTGATCTTGTTCATGATTACAGTTTCTACCATTTCATGAGTCCTAAGCTTGCTCACCTAAGCAACTCTATCTATCTCAATAAATCTTCAGTGTATTCATTTTCATCCATTACCAACTTGCAAACCAGAAAACAAAGATCACCCTAAGATGCTATGGGTCAACTGCAACATGTGCTTTTTCTAAGCTATTTGAGTAAGGCCAGAGGATGAACACATGGAGCTGCCCTGTACTCAATCAGACCATCGAGGTCAGTATTGTCTACTCAGACTAGCAATGGCTCTCCAGGCTCTCAGGCTGAGGTCTTTCACATCACCTATTGACTAATTCTTTTAACTGGAGGTGCTGGGGATTGAACCAAGGATCTTGTGTGTGCTAAGCAGATGCTCAGCCACTGAGCTATGGCCCTTCATGTGGACACAGCATGATAGCAGCTCATACTGTCGTCATTTCCTCACTTTCCAAAAAGGCAATGATGACATGGAAAGAAACAGCAGCATCAGCTCCTTCCTTGCCTGGGTTTCCCTGCATTACTGAAACACAGCAAAACAAGCAGCTCCCCATCCCAAAAATGGTGTCACAAAGGCCTTACTCTAACATACCCAATATACCTGTGCAAATAAGGGCTAAGTAGCCATTCTTAGGTATGACACATCTAATGACAAGATCTCTAACATTGCATGTTCTTTTTTTTTTCCCGAGAGCTATTTTTTAAAGAAAGAAATTTTATTAAATAACAATCATAAAGTTACAATGAACATATATACTTGCCATATATAAAATTAACAGAGGTAGAAATAAAGATCTTACTGTCATAGCAACAAATTATATAAATAAACAGAGCAAAATGAATGAATTATCAAATTACAGCTAATAAGAAATAATCATAGTAATATCTGAATGATTTATTATACCAATTTTTGAAAAATTCGTGTGACCCATAACTTTTTGAACAAAAGGTGACCACTTCTTAACGAAATAAAGTTTTCGGCGTTCTGAGTCAGCATGTTCTAGTTCCACTGTTAATTTATCAAAGACAAAATAATCCCATGACTTGTTGCGCCAGTCATATAAGGTAGGTAGTCCTGTAGATTTCCATTTGGAAGCCAGCACCGTTTTTGCTGCTGCGAATAATCTAACATTGCATGTTCATCTCAAAGTCATCAGTCCACACACAGGCTTTTCCATACAAACCATTAATTAAAGTCGGGAATGTCCATGATTAATTCAGTCCGCCCCCCATTTTTTACAATCTAGATGACACTGTGGTTAACAAAATGTTTTCAGAATTATTGTTTTTGTGGGGGGGGGATTCAGGACTTATTTGTAGTAATTATTTTAGTTTAACTTTTAGGGCAATTACAGCAACAGTTTGTCCCATGGATGGACCATCAAAGGTTTCCCAGGGCTCCTGTTCCTTTAAATTCCTTCTTTCCCCAGCCTAATTAATTACCTCCAGTGTCTCCTGGAAGGCTGGTTCCTTCCCAGCAGTCATGAATAATTAATTAATCACCAACTCTGGAGGGGGGCTAAAGAAATCTATAAATAAACTATATTTTATTTATTCCCTCTGGATTTTTTTTTTAAGTTCTTAGCTTCCCCCACTACAACTTATAATTATTTATTCATGAGTACTAGAGAAAGAAATGGCCACAAGAGAGAAAGAGGAATGCTGAATTAAGCTTAAAAACAAAGAAACAAATAGAATAACTGCAAGGAAAGTGGGGCTTATACACACACACACACACACACACACACACACATTAGTTGAAAGAGTACAGAAAAGAAAAGGGGGGGTGTCAAGAAATCAGAAAGTCATTTATCATCATCAGTTTTTACATTTTACCTTTGCTGAAGACACAATTCTGATATTTGATACACAGAACAAAAGTAGGATATCTTCCCAACTCAATTATAATAATTTCTCAGTATATCAGTGTATTTTTAAAAAAACATTCCAAAGCATACCAAATTATAAACAGTTTAGGATAATAATTTTAAAATAACATTTATTACTCTCTTTTTTAAATAAACTCTATATATTGCTTACTTAGTATTATTTTAAACTAATTGTTTTTCATTAGAAAGATTGATGTGTAACATATATAAATAACTATTAAAAGTATTATACATTAATTGTGACTAGAATTTCTCCCTGTCTCTGTGATTATTTCAGGAAGTGCCAACTTTTTGTATCAGGTAATACAAACTTGTCATCAATTATTAACCTTGACCATAATATGAATAATATGCTTTCCATTTCTGCTGAAATTCTTCAATTGCTCTTTTGTTTACCAGGTTCGTTAAATTTGCCATTACAGTGTATTCAGCTAAATTGTCACACCTGGCTTCTTTTGTTGGACAATCCTCTGTCTGCCAAATAGATGCAAACTGTGTTCTTGCCACTGTTCACATATATCTGAAAAACTCTTGTGATGTTTTTTCAACATTATTTGGAATCATTCCCAATAACATTATCTCTGGATTCAAAGGGAATTTGATTTTAAGCATTTTCTGAATCTCTGCATGTATTTCAATCCAGTATTTCCTCATTTTTTTGCAAGACCACCACATATGGTAAAATATGGCTTCTACTACCTTGAAAGCAAGACTTTCATTGAAGGAGATTTACTTCTGAGTAGACATGTAAAAGGCTCTTAAGAACAAGAAAAATCAATGTTGGATCAGGCCAATGGTCCATTCAGTCCAACACTCTGTGTCACACAGTGGCCAAAAATACCAGGAGGTCCACCAGTGGGGCCAGGACACTAGAAGCCCTCCCACTGTTGCCCCCCCCCCAAGCTCCAAGAATACAAAGCATCACTTGCCCCAGACTGAGAATTCCTATCTATACCTTGTGGCTAACAGCCACTGATGAACCTCTGCTCCATATGTTTATCCAATTCCATCTTGAAGCCGTCCATGCTTGTAGCTGCCACCACCTCCTGTGGAAGTGAATTCCATGTGTCAATCACTCTTTGGGTGAAGAAGTACCTCCTTTTATCTGTTCTAACCCGACTGCTCAGCAATTTCATTGAGAGCCCACGGGTTCTTGCATTGTGAGAAAGTACCTCTTTCTCGACCTGCTCTACTCCATGCATAATCTTGTAAACCTCTGCCATGTCACCCCTCAGTTGTCGTTTCTCCAGGCTAAAGAGCCCCAAGCACTTTAACCTTTCCTCATAGGGAACGTGTTCCAACCCTTTGATCATTCCAGTTGCCCTTTTCTGCACTTTTTCCAATGCTATAATATTCTTTATGAGTTGTGACCACAACTCCACACAGTATTCCAAATGAGGTCACACCATCAATTTATACAGGGGCATTATGATACTGGCTAATTTGTTTTCAATTCCCTCTCTAATAATCCCCAGCATAGCATTGGCCTTTATAATTGCAGTCACACACTCTCTCAACATTTTCAGTGAGTTATCTACTACAACTCCAAGATCTCTCTCTTGATCAGTCTCTGCCACTTCAGATCCCATCAATGTGTATTTATAGTTAGGATTTCTGGCCCCAGTGTGCATCACTTTGCACTTGGCTACATTGAACCCCATTTGCCCTGTTGATGCCCACTCGCCCATCCTCAACAGATCCCTTTGGAGTGCCTCACAATCCTCCCTGGTTCTCACCACCCTGAACAATTTAGTGTCATCTGCAAATTTAGCCACTTCACTGCTTACTCTCTACCATTGTTCCCTCTAAGCTGAGTCAGTGTGAGCTAGCTCACAGTTTTTTAGCCTCTGGCTCACACATTTTTGTCTTAGCTCAGTAAGGATGGCTCCAAAGCAAACTAAATGATGCAGTAGCCCAATTGCTCGCTCACAACAGCAGCTCACAAAGTAGAATTTTTGCTCACAAGACTCCACAGCTTAGAGGGAACCTTTCTCCCTACTCCAAATCATTAATGAACAAGTTAGAAAGCATCGGAGCCAGGACTGAGCCTTGCGGTACCCCACTGTTTACCACCCTCCACTGAGAAAATTGCCCATCTATACTCACTGTCTGTTTCCTATTAATTAGCCAGTTTGTGATCCACAAGAGGACTTGTCCTTTTATCCCATGACTATTGAACTTACTTAGGAGCCTTTGATGAGGAACTTTATCAAAAGCTTTCTGGAAGTCAAGGTAAACAACATCTATTAGGTCCCCCTTGTCCACATGTTTGTTCACCCACTCAAAGAACATTAACAGGTTAGTGAGACAAGATCTTCCCTTACAGAACCCATGCTGAGTCTGCCTCAATAGTTTTTGTTCATCAATGTGCCTACTAATTCTTTCCTTAATAACAGTTTCCACCAATTCACCCAGTATCTACCTCAGACTGACTGGCCTGTAATTTCCTGGATCTTCTCTGGAACCCTTTTTAAAGATGGGAATAACATTAGCTACCTTCCAGTCCTCAGGAATGGAGGCAGATTTTAATGAAAGATTACATATTTTTGTCAGGAGATCCACTAGTTCACATTTGAGTTCTTTCAGAACTCTTGGATGTATGCCATCCGGGCCTGGTGATTTATCAGTTTTTAAGTTGTCTATCGGGCGCGTGAGGAGTCGAGGCCGGAGAGAGATACGGCTCAGCAAACACCCCTCAAAGACGCGTGCAGGACGGAGCGCTGAGGCTTGTGTCGGTGACGGAACCAGGCAGCCCAGCTCCCATTCTGAGACCTCCGTTCCCCTGACAGGTCGGGACAGTGGTTGGAGACGGCGTCTGGTGGCGGCGACGACCCGGCCGTGCGTGCCAGAGCGCCACAAATGATTTCCACCAACTTATCAGTTTTGATGTCAAACTGACTGGCTTGTAATTTCCCGGATCTCCTCTGGAACCCTTTTTAAAGATGGGGGTGACATTAGCTACCTTCCAGTCCTCAAGAATGGAGGCAGATTTTAATGAAAGATTACATATTTTTGTAAGGAGATCCACAAGTTCACATTTGAGTTCCTTCAGAACTCTCGGATGTATGCCATCCAGGCCTGGTGATTTATCAGTCTTCAAGTTGTCTATCAGTCATAGGATCGCCTCTCCCGTCACCTCAATCTGACTCAGGTCTTTCAACACCCCTCCCGAAATCAGTGGTTCTGGAGTGGGCAAGCACCTCTCATCTTCCACAGTGAAGACAGAGGCAAAAAAATACATTCAGCTTCTCAGCCATTTCACTATCATCCTTCAGTAACCCTTTTACCCCTTGGTCATCCAAGGGCCCCACTGCCTTCCTGGATGGTTTCCTGCTTCTAATGTATTTGAATAAAGTTTTATTGTTGGTCTTTATGTTTTTTGCAATATTGTTCTTGCAGGCAGAGATTACTGAAGTTTTAAGGGAATATTGCTTAGTATTAAGTGCTGTATGGAATCCTTGTTTCAATTCCACTTCTGCATGGGTGTGGATGAGAGATCCTTTAGCTGCACAAGAAGGTCATTGTGGAATGAGTCGTAGTTACTATGACATGTGCCCAAACTGAGATAGCTTGCTGTGGATGTATGTTCCCATCTGTAATAAAACAATTTTTAAAATACTCTCTCCAATATGTTGTGGTGTGAATGCAAGCTGGATCTGACCTCTCATGCCCAAATGCACATTGCATGTTGGATGCTCATTTGGATGTGCACTGACTTTGTGGTCTGAATGCACAGATTCTGATTCCTCAAGGGAATCAGTTGATTCTGAGTGCTTCTCTGTCCTTGCTGGACTAGGGCAAAAAATATCTGTTAAGTTACTTAGTATTGTTTGTAAAAGACTTGTTCCTCATACAGTCCTGTAGGTTACATTACATTATTTATTATTTGCATTTTCAGGAGGCCCCCAAGTCCCCAAACGCATTCAGGCTCCATTTTTCTAGGTACTGCATGAATAAGCTAACCAATGACCCAAGTGAAATAGCAATATGATCGGTCAATCATGTATAAAAAGTCATTTGTTAGTCTCTTAGAAATCTTGAATTTATCAGCAGCGGTGGGAATTCTCAGGTAATATATTTGCTACCAACTAAGGTAAAGCCTAATATGAGCTCAATACCATTTATTTTTCAAAGGAGTAGCCATATTAGTCTGTCACAACAAAAACAACAAAGAGTCTCGGGTCACCTTAAAGTCACGCATTTAATCTCTCATAAGCTTCAGTGGACTGGAACCTATTTTGTCCAATGCATGAAATTTTATCCTCTGAATAAATGCACATGCATACAGAGAAAGCAAACTGTAAACAGTCTGGCTAAAAAGCTATGAAATGCAAGGGCAGCAATAGACCTGTGACTTTTTCTGTATAGGTCTCAAATATAAACAAAATAAGAATAAAAGCAACCTATTTGCAACGTCAGGCACTAGGATAATATTATCTGTCTTAAGTATGCTGATCTAATTTAACTCCCGTAGTGAGAAAGAAATCCATAGTTCTGATTAAGCCTGAACTGAATGGAGAAGGCTGAAGACTTCTAATCAGTAGTTTCAAACTTCCTTTGAAGATTTTGCCTGTGGAGAACCAACCTAAATGCCTATCTGGAGTTTATCAAATGTATATGAAATATGTCAATAATCATTCTTATGAAATGGTAATGTCTGAGAATTAGTAATGTTATGAGGTAAAGTTAGTCTATAGCAGGTTCAAGTGGTCCAGCAGCCAAACAACAGAGGGTTGCCAGGTCCCCCACAGTATCTATTTTCTCCAGGGGAATTGACCTCTGTAGTCTGGAGATGAGCTATAATTCTGGGGGATACCCAGATCCCAACTGGAGGCTGGCATCCCTATATGTTGCCTTGTTTGTGTGAACAGTATAACAGATTGAAGAGCAATTTATCCAGCTTCCCTGCACATGGAGTCTACTGCTACAGAACAAGTCTGCTCTAAACAAACAAAGCAACTTTTAGTCAGCGCTTCCTGGCTCTGGATACAATTGCAGTGATTGTGACCCAGAGGACCATAAGCAGAGCTCCAATCAGATATTGGGGCTTTCAAACCTCCACTTTCCCTTTCTTCTCTTTTCCCCACCATACACTTCCCCTCAGTGTCACTCTAGAGTAGGGTTGCCAACTCTGGGTTGGGAAATTCCTGGAGATTATGGAGGTGGACCCTGGGGAGGGCAGGGTTTGGGAAGGGACTCCAAGGGGGTATGATGTCATAGAGTCCACCTTCCAAAGCAGTCATTTTCAACCAGGGAACTGATATATGTAGTCTGGAAATCAGTTCTAATTCTGGGAAATCTCCAGGTCCCACCTGGAGGTTGGCAATTCTATTCCTGAGCATCAGGAGACCCTCTGGACTGGCATATGGTACAGAGGACTGCAGCTAGGGAGACGAATCTGTACATACCTTGCAGATGGAGCTCTCTGGATCCCATTATGCCTCCCAGTTGTGAACCAAAAATTGGATTGGATCCTAGGAATCCATTCTACTGATGGTGGAGCTTTCCTTCAGCTCAAGGAGACTGGATCTCAAGGCTGCAATCCTAAGAACCGTTTCCTGAAAGTAAGCCCATTGAATAAAATTCAGGAAAGGCCTTAGCCTTTAATCTATATATCTAATTCCCAACATGCCCCCTCCATGCGGATATCTAAATCCGCACATCGGGGGCACTTGGGAGACTTTCCTGCACATTTGGGGCAGTACCCAAATGTGCAGAAAAATCTGAAAACTTGGAAAAAATATGCAGGGGATATTTAAATATTTAAATCCCCCCAAAAGTACAGCCACAGATGCCAGGGAGGGGGGGGGCGGGAGAAGGCTTGGCCGGCTGGCGACTGTAAGCCGCTCAGCCACCACCGCCGGGGGGAAAGGAAGTTTGGTGGGCCAAGCTCAGGCCTCGCTGCAGCTGCCACTAGGGGAAGGGGGAGGGAGAAAGCTTGGCGGGCCAAGCTCAGGCCTTGCCACTAGTGCTGGGGGGGGGAGGGAGACGCCTTGGAGGGGCGTGGGCCTCACTGTGGGTTCTGGGGACGGGGGCAGGGGAGAAAGCTCACCTGCGGCTGCTTCCTTCTCCCCCCCCCCGCGAGTATTGCGGGTCCCCCTTCTTGTATATTTTTAATAGGCCTGAGCTCTGAGCTAGTCATGCCATAGATAGTCTATTGATCTACTGCTATCACTACAGACATGATCATGTGCTGTAAGATTCAAATTTCTGTCAGGCATATACTTGCCAGAGAAACAGAAATACTGTGACAGATAAATATAACTTTATAAAATGAGGTTTTGAATGAAAATGTATCTACTTTTGCCAAGGAATTTATCTTGGACTACTTTATTAAAAGGAGTACCAATATTTTCTGTAGTTTCCTGACTGGCTGTCCTAATAATGCTGCTTTTACTGATGATTCCCATTAAATTCAGAGAAGTAACATAAATCACTCCCAGCAATACATTCCCTGGGTAATATTGAGGTACTTGAGAACACTCAGTTATTGATCTCAAATCCTCACCTAATTGGAAGCGTGCAGTGAACCTTTTTAATGTACAGTTAAACCTTTTTGCTTTTCATTACTTTTAAGTATGAAGTTTAACACCTTATGCTCACAGACAAAAAAGATCCAAATTTCTCTTCCTCTGAATATTGTTTCCTCTGCATATTTGTTTCTGGGCTCAGTTTAAGGAGCTGGATCTGGCCTTTTCATGTCCTTACACTCACAAACAGGAATAGCTCAGTGAACTTCATCACCATTTATCCTCTTCCCATAATGCATCTCCCCACTCCAAAGAGGGCAGCCACTGGTCATGGACTAGGATGGTGGCAGCAGCCGCACAAGGATAAGGGGGCATACTTCCTCACATGACAGCCTCACTGACTCCAAGGCGTTCTGCAGAGGTGCCCACTCATAACCCAGGTGGTGGTGTATGAAGATGAGGGGGTGCACCACTTGGCCCCAACGCTGAAGCAGCACCCTGTAGCCCATTTTTCATCCAGTGGCAACAATGGTATCTAGGCAGGGCTTTTTTGTAGAAAAACCCAGCAGGAACTCATTAGCATAACAGGCCACATCCAACAGCAAAAACTCATTAGCATATTAGGCCACACCCCATGTCTTCCCTTGTCTTGCCCAGGCGTCCCACGGCTGCAGGAAGCCTGGGCAAGCTGACTCTTGGACAGGCCAGGGAAGGCACGGGGAGGCATTTAAATGCCTCCTCAATCCTTCCAGGGCCCCCCCTGGCCCACCCACCTTGGAGTTACCAGGGGGGGTCGCTCTCCAGGCATTCCCTCTGTAGCCACGCACGCAGAGGTTTTGGCTGTAGTGGGCATGACGAACTGTGAAGCCAGACGGAACTCTGTTCCTGTGCATTCCTGACCAAAAATAGCCCTGGATCTAGGAGGACATGACAGACACAAGCCACACTGGTTGTCTTCTCCCATTCGCTGCTCCTGCCAACTTGGAGTTTTGGGTTGAGAAGTGGCCCTGACCAGATAGCTTTAGGAACTTCTCTCCCTATACAGACCACCATTTCCATCAGCTCCTGATTTCTGCAGCTTCCCAGAATGTGGTTCAGACCATGGTGGCCTGTCTTCTGGAATCCATCCAACTTCCTGGAATAGTTTGGCAGTGGAATGGATAAATTTACCTTCTTTCCTTTCTTTTTGGAAAGTTTGTAACACTGTTTTGGAGGGCTTTTTGGTGATTTGTTGGTTCTTGATTATGGATATGGATGGCTTTTAAGCAGATAGTGTTGTAGATTTACGGTATTGTTATTTGATATTCTGTGTAAGCGTGGAGATTATGTCAGCACAAATGGAAGTGACTGACAGGCACACTGAGTACTCAGCAACAAGCCAAAGAGGTTTCCTACTAATCATTGCTCTATCAGGGAGTGTTTTGTGAATCCCCTGTCAATCATGGAGCACTAGTATTTTTCTGCCCTTGCTGAGTATCCACTCACTGGGAGATTGTGCTTTAATGAGACCCCTGTTGTATGCTTTGCATTGCTATTGCTTTGCGATTGTTAAACTTTGTGTGATTCACAGCACAATCCTAAACAGAATTACACACTTCTAAGTCCATTGAAGTCAGTGGGCTTAGAAGGGTATAAAGCTGCTTAGGATGGCACTATGCCAAATACTTCCCTGTGTCTGCTCTGTTCTCCTGTTCATCAGCTGGTTTGGCTAAATGCCTCCCTGTGCTCACTCTTAAGAAATTTACCGTGCAATCCTATGCAAAAATTTCACTCCATCCTAGACCTATTGAAGTCAATGGTCTTAAACTGTAGTACGGTAATTCTGCATAGGATTACATTGTCAATTGCCTGGAAAATGGGGAATATTTGATCTGCCTGAAATCTGGCAGAGAGGATTTCACAGAAAAGGGAAACAATCCTTGGCAATTTCATCTCAATGGGACGGAAGACAGAAATGTTTTCCTCTTTGACATCAATAGAAACTAATAAAATGAGAATAAAGAATCAAAGCATGTATAATAATTGTAATAATAAAAAGCAAAAAAATCAATGAAAAAAGTTAACTAAATGTGAATTTAAATAAGATTTCTCTGAATCCTTCTAATATGAGCTGTGACCAAGGATTCTGTATTCCTCTAATGAATCCAAATCTCTGCTGTGTACAGTTGGCATTTTATTGAATTCCACCAGCCTGCCATTTCAAATTGAAAATCTCAATTTTGATTTCATTTCTCCCTTATGCAAATCAAGCATATAAGTCATTTCCATTTCATTTCAGTTTTGCTGTGCCAAAGTGTTCTCATTAAAATTCACACAATTGTAATGTCTTTTTTTGTTGCAACTGCTTACAGATGGCATATAAAAGACTTAGTGTAAAAATGGTGTAATAAGGGTGTGGAAGAAACATATGAATCAGGAAAACCACTAAAGCAAATGAGCAAAAGGAAAAGGCTCACAATGACAGCTGAAGACAAAAGTGGGTATATCCATATACCCTTGGTTCACAGATTATTTTATTCCCCATTTGAGTTGAGCTTTTAAGTGATACCAAAACCAGGTGTTAGGTATGTAAAACACATTTCATTTAATATGTTGTCGAAGGCTTTTCTTTTACATTTCATTTACATTCACTTCTCCCCTCTCCCTTCCTTCTTCATCCTCTATTGTGTCTTCCTCCCCAAGTTAAGATGTATATTGTAAAATAAGCTTCTAGGGACAAGTGTCCTCCTTTTTCTTTTTAAGTAATTTCCAGAAAGTGCCACAACAGGAAATGTTGTGACAACTTAAAATAATTTATCATAAACTTTGCTTTCATGCACTAGTGTCCATTTCATTGGATGTATGAAACGTAATCTTCATTTCACACACACACAGGTATACAGAGAAGAAAATTTAACAGTGGGATCACCTGTGACATTCCTATTTCCAGCTTAATGTATAGATGAGCACAGTGATCACTCACAACATTAGTAACTGATGATAACACAATGTCTGTAGTTTTGTTAAGATAACTTGATAGCTTAGAATAGCACAAACTTTTGTCCTAACATAGTTCCAGAAGAATAGAATAAAACTTGCTGAAAAGTTCTAACTCATCAATCTTTCTCTCTCAGTCTCACCAAGTTCACACCCCATTAGCACATACCTGAAGTTGGGAAATTTTTTTTGTTCCACTGTGCATCACCTTACACTTAACCAACACTGAACTTCATTTGCCACATCATTGACCACACACGCCATTTGTGGAGATCCTCTGGGAGCTCCACTTAATCATCCTCCAATGTGATGTATGCCATCCCCTGTCAACAATGCTCTTTATTACTACACGAAACAGGCAGCCAGCACTTTAAATTTTCTTTGAAAAAATGAAGTTAAAAATTGTTATTTTATATTTTGAGTTGAAAAGCCAGATCCAAAAATATGAAGGCATGAATTTTCAGAGTTTTTCCGTTAGATTTCACTGTTCAGTTTCCATTTACCTTGACAGAAAACTAAATGCAGTAGCTACAATGACTGTGATTTAGGCTGAAGATTTGCTACTGAACGCACTAAAAAAAAACTTTATCCCCCAGATGGTGAGCAATTTCTAAATGTGAAATGCTAAAAAGGAAAGTTTAGCATAAAAAGATTATAGGAGGTTTAAAAATGCGAATATTTTATATATCTTAAATTTACAACATCAATGAATACAAAAGAAGTAACCAAACCATTTTTCTTGTTTCCATGAAACTTGATTGTTGAAGAAGATAACTAATGGCCATCTGTTAAATAAGCTGGTCATCTGTTGTTTCTGACTTAGTTAGCTAATTAGCGCCAACATTTTCTATGCCCCAAATAATCATCAGACTAAAGGTGATGGACTATAGGCTTTATTTATAGACTACCTTTATTCTTATTGTTATCATAACTTGACAATGTTTTAAATAGCTTTTTCATAAGCACCTTTTGTCATGCAATATACAGAATGGGGAAAGGATCTAGTGGTATACAAGTAAGAAAACCTCAAAGTGTAACCATTGTACTACTGAAATAGCTAAGCAAATTTACAAAACTCTGCATCATGTCTGCTGGATTCTAGTCACCCCCTTACATACACCTCTGTTCATGTGCTGAGCAAACTGTAGTACATTGCTTACATAATAAGTATTCTAAAGTAATCATGTCAATCAAGTGTGTGTGCGTGTTTGGATACATGTGTATGGTTGCCAACCTCCAGGTGGCACATGGAGATCTCCCGCTATTACAATTAATCTAATAGAATCATAGAATCACAGAGTTGGAAGGGGCCATACAGGTCATTTAGTACAAACCTCTGCTCAGTGCAGGATCAGCCTAGAACATCCCTGACAAGTGTTTGTCCAGATGCTGCTTAAAGACTGCCCGTGAAGGGGAGCTTAACACTTCCCTAGGCAGTTGATTCTACTGTTGCACAACTCTTACTGTAAAAAAGTTTTTCCTAATATCCAGCCAGTACCTTCCTGCCCTTAATTTAAACCCATGATTGCAAGCAGGCCCGGAGCTACATTGAAGCATTCTGGGGCCCCGCCCCCCGACTTCCTACCAAGGCCCCACAACTTCCCCACCTGTCAGCAGCCCCACAGGCTCCATCCTGGGCTGGCGGCCGAATTGGGCAGTATCAATTTCAGCCGGCAGAAAGACTCCCACATGTCAATTTCGGCAGTATGAGCTGATTAGGGAGAGCCAGTTTGGTGTAGTGGTTAAGTGCCATCTATACTCACTGTCTGTTTCCTATTAACTAGCCAGTTTGTGATCCACAAGACGACTTGTCCTTTTATCCCATGACTATTGAGCTTACTTAGGAGCCTTTGATGAGGAACTTTATCAAGAGCTTTCTGCAAGTCAAGAGCCAGTTTGGTGTAGTGGTTAAGTGTGCAGACTCTAATCTGGGAGAACCGGGTTTGATTCCCCACTCCTCCACTTGCACCTGGCTGGATGACCCTGGGCAAGCCATAACTCTGGCACAGCTGTTCTTGGAAAAGAGCAGTTTCTGTCAAGAGTTCTCTCAGCCCCACCTACCTCACAGGGTGTCTGTTGTGGGGAGGGGAAGGGAAAGGAGTTTGTAAACCGCTCTGAGACACCTTTGGGTAGTGAAGGGCGGGGTATAAATCCAATGTCTTCTTCTTCTTCTTCTTTCTGCCAGCCGAATGTCAATTTCGGCCCCATTATATCCTATGGGCCATTGACGTCAATGGCGAAAACATAGGGTATATTCTGGGGGTTGGAGGGCAGGTGGTTTGAGGGAGAGGCTCCAAACTTGCAGGTAAGCTGCTGGAGCCTCTCCCCAAGATACTCAACAAGTTTCAAGAACATTGTAAAAGGGGGTCCAATTCTACGGGCCCCCAAACAGGCTCCCTCACCCCCTCCATTGTTCTCTATGGTGGGGGAAAAGTAACGTTCTCTATGGTGGGGGAAAAGTAACCCTATGCATTTGGAGCCTCTCCCTCAAACCACCTCCCCTCCAGCCCCCAGAATATACCCAGTGTTTTCACCATTGACTTCAATGGCCCATAGGATATACTGGGACTGATTCAGATCAGAGAATCTCAATCGGCCCACAGTAGTCCGAAAAGGGCCTCTCCTCCTTTGGCTTGTCTCCCCAGGCGGGCTGCCACTTCCAAGTCTGAGAAACTCCCCTGTAGGGCAGTGGGTGGGGGTGTGACCGAGGCAAAGTCACCGTGGAAGCACGAAGTCAGCCAGGAAGAAAGAAATAAGGAACCGAACAGGAGCCCGCCACTTCCGCCGTAGTTCCCTGCACTCCACACAGCCAATGCGGTTGTGGGGAGAAATGAGAGGAGGAGGGGATCCTCCTCAGGTTACTTGGAGTCAGTGACTGACTTCCACTTACACCCGCCCTCCACAATAGGGGAAATAACCCTGCTCCTGCCTGCGAGTGTGAGTTTATTTTATGTTTATTTCATCAGTGCCCCCTGACTTATTTAAAGGCCCCCTGAATGAAGAAGTCCTCTCCTCTGCTGCCAACAGGAACAGCTCCCTGCCCTCCTCTAAGTGACAGCCCTTCAGATACTTAATGAGAGCAATCATGTCCCCCCCCCAACCTCCTCAGTTCCCCTGGAGAAAATAGCTGTGTGAGAAAGTGGACTCTATGGCATTATATCATACTGAGGTCCTCCCCCTCCCCAGGCTCCACCCAGGTATTTCCCACCCCAGAGCTGGCAACAGGGAGCCAAACCAACTTACAGCATTCTTCTCCCCTCCTCCATTTTATCCCCACAACAGCCCATTAGAGATAGGTTAAGCTGAGAGAGAGAGACTGGCCTAAATTCATCCAGTGAGCTTCTAAGGCACAGAGAGAACTCAAACTTGGGTCTTCCTGATCCTAATCCATGTCCTAATGACCACACCATACAGGCTGTCTCTGTGCATGTAGCTATGTCCCTGTGAAAGACTACAGAACCACGGTGGCCTACACGGCAGACATTGCTTTTATTTCATTGGCTGCCTCTGTGAATGAGCAATAGGATTACAGAGAAAAGACCTTTTAGCAGAGAGGCCTCTGAAGTGAGAAAAACATGTGACAGAAGTTCCTCCCTACTAATGACATGTTGGCAAGGCTGGCAAAGGTTCATATCCTCACTGTATACATCTTCAGCCACACAGCACCTGCACAGAAGCCTCTAGATTAGGAGTTTCTTTCTAACCTTGCTGAATCTCTGAGCACTCGTGCAAAGTGGGACAAGTCACAAAATGGCTTCCATGGGACAGTTCAAAGCTGAGCATCCACCTAGGATGGGACAGGTATTTCCAAATGGACATTTCATGAAAACCCACAAAGTAATGCCTTCCAAGGTTTTCTGAAGCACCTCCTGCTCCAATGAGGTTGAGGAAAGCCAGGATCAGATCTTTGTTTTGGAGGAAGATTTTTTTTTGGGGGGGGGGAGAGAAGGTGGGCTTCAGCAAACACACTGTTAGGCACCACGGCACTATGTTGGGATCCCTGCTGTAGATGCTAATGAGGACTGAAGTGATGACATTATGGCAGAATCTTCTTGGCCTGTGTATGTTGCAAAGATCCTTTCCTCATACTGGCTGTAGATGTCCAATGTCCAATGTCTCTACACCAAAACTCTCAAGAGTTTCTAAAGGAGTTTGAATGTCAGAGGTGTTTTGAAAAATGACTTGCATTTAGATACAAGGGGCAGCTGAAGAAAGCACTCAACCCCATGCTCCAGGAAAAATAGAACAAATTTTCAAAAGCAAAAGATGGGATGTTAAACTTCAGACAGGCTTGATAGTTATCAACACAGAGGCAAGAGATTTTATGGCTCAAAGAAGCGACCTTGAAACTGAAAGAAAGGGTGTGAACAGATTGGTCCATTACCCACTTCCCAGCCTCAGAATTTAGAAATGGAGCTGGCTGGATAATCAGTGACTAGCCATTAAACTTAACAAGGACAAGGCAATATAGACTCTTCCAAAAAGAACTGTTGGCCCTGCTCCCCTTCTAATGCATGATGAGGCCTCCAATCCAGTGATTAAGAAAAAGAGCCAAATTAAACAAGCAAAGCCTTTCTAGCTTTACGATAAATGAAGCCTCCATCCATTTCCAAATCTATATTAAAATCTTTACATGGTATCTTCTGCAGCAGCAGTCTCATCGATGAGAATAAAAAAGGAGAGGAAATAAAAAAGAGAGGTTACAAGATTGTAGATCTGAGTGGGCTCTCTTCTTGGTGGGGGCAAAGTCTGACTGAGCATTTCTGTCTGTGATTTCCCCCCCCCCTTAGCTGTCCACGTTCCATTCCATCAGTGCTGCTGCAGTAGATTAAACACAGACACACAAGCATGGCTCTAAAACAAAACACTAGCTTCAAATCTCTCTCAGTAATGGCCCAGCAGGATGTTTCCTTTCCAAAGTATCCTAAACTGATAGCAAATTTTCAGGGCTAACCAACACAGAGATATTGAAGCAGAAATTTCACTGAGCTTGAGCCCACTTCATCAGATGCATGAAGTGTCTCCTCAGTTAGCAGTCAAACAGATGGGAGGGAATGTGAGCAGTACGGTCAAAGACCATGGATGCAAGAGGTGTCATTTAATGACAATGTTCAAGAGGAAACAACCAAAGTAAACATTCCTGACTGCACAGTTGTGATAATACACTCTACCAGTCATGTTATGCAGTCTAACCCCTCAATAGGCTAAGAAATCCCAGGTTCTCTTTAAGCCCAGGTTCTGATAAATTCAAATTCAGAACATTTCTCACAAAAAATGTTGATAAATTCTAATTCAGGGCATTTCTCACAAAAATCCTCCTTTAATGCTCCTTTGTGGATGAACAGTGACTTTCAGGTCAGCATCACAGTGTCCTAGTAGAATGAAAAAGTTTCTGAATTTTGCCAGGATCACATTTTGACCTGTTTATCCAAAAGATTATAAAAGGAATTGTGTTCTTGTCTATGGCCCATTGCTTACTTTTCAATACTGACCTCAAAATAAACATCTATAGTGCCATTGGGTACACATTGTCTTCCGTGCCCATGCTATCACCTTTGCAATTCACCTATCACCTTTGCAATTCATTGAGGATAGGTCTATCAGTGGCTACTAGCCATGGTGACTGAGGGTAACTAAACCTCTGAATCTCAGAGCCAGCAGGCAACATCAGGGAAAGGCCTCCGCCTCTATGCCCTGTTGTTGGCCCTCCAGAGGAACTCGTTGGCCACTGTGTGAGACAGGATACTGGACTAGATGGACCACTGGTCTGATCCAGCAGGGTTCTTCTTATGTTCTTGTGTTCAGACAGAAATACTTAGAGTCAGAGGCCAGTGCTACTACTGCCCTGTAGGACATTAAGATTTCATGATCCCACTTTGTATTTAGATGTGTGGGGGGGGGCAGGGTAAAAATGTGCTGGTACTCATATATAAGATTGCTCTGATTACCACCAATTTTCCTTTCAGGACTTGGAAGAGTTCCCCAAAAAGGTGCTAGTACTGAGTACTGGTGAGTACCACCACACAAAAAAGTCCTGGATGTGCCTCAACATATTGGCATTGTTATCAGAATGGAGGTAGTTCTGATACTATAAGGTCAAATGGAAAAAGCAAACAGCTTCTTTATATTATGTATTTAATCATCTTCAGGTAAGGACACAAAGTGATTTACATCAGCACTGTCTGTGATGCTGCAGAAGCAAGATTTTGCCTGGCACAACCAATGTTTGTTTGTTTTAATAAGAGAGAAGGATGGCAAGGGAGCTAGGGAATTATTTTAATTAAAAATAATGGAAGAGGATTTGCAGTTGTCTCTGAGGGATCCACAAATGCTCTGTTTTATGTGCGCAAGGGTATTTCCCGTTATTTACATTTAGGTCCTTCTTGAGCAAATTTCAGTCCCTCACATTTCTGGAAGTCTAGCAAGGTAAAATGGGTGAAGCAAGGAGCTTCAGTCATCGCTAAATGGCTAATCACCACAAAGGGCCAGATGCATTGTAATATATTAGAAGATTTATGAAAGGAGAAAAAAAACTCTTCAGAAGGAAGATTTCTGCAGGTATCTGATGATGTAAAGGGAAAACAAGTTCAAGAGAAGATAAGCACATCGTGTATTGTTTTGACCTTCCCTTACTACATCTGCAGTGCCACTCTCTATTAGATGGGTTGCCAGTCTAGGTTGTCCAACTCAGCATAGCATTGGCAAGTCCTCTGCTGGCTTTCCTTTACCCTAATCAGTGAGTGTTCTATTAAAGAACATGAGCATGTTATGTTGAATCCTAGTCCAAACCTTGTTAACCTAACACATCATTTGAGACAGTGAGACATACTTTTTCATGGAAGGAGCACCCTTCCGGACTAGTGTTCCCATTCCTGGTAGGATACAACAAAAAGCAGTTGTTCTGCTTTAAATTCTTCTGAGCTGCAACTCCCATTCTAGAAAGCACTTTGCACAATGTTTACCTCATCCATACTGTTACCTCCTATCTAGTTCAAAGGTAATGGAGATAAGATGCTGTCGTATTGAATTCATTTTGTGAAGATGGCTTCTGAGAGATAATAAAAAAGTCACTCTGACCACAGCCAGCTTCCTCTCATCTGTTGTGTCTTGCCATATAGTCGTTGAGAACAGGTTGGAAGAACAGTAATTTTACCATCACCATCGCCATCACATTTATATATCCAATATGACATGCATGGGATTGCCATGAGGGCTCCTATCCAGGTGCTGGCCAAACCCAGATCTACTTAGTTTGTCCAAGGTAGGTGTACCAGGCCTAGAACCATAATGATACCTTTAAAACTGATGAAGTACAAAAGCATCTCTAAATAACATGTCATTATTAATTATTAGCCTATCAGTATTAAATTTGGCAGGGGGGTGATCCATCATTACCTTTTGCACTGTGTATCACCTGCTACATTGCTAAATTCACATTCTTCCATAAGGAACACAACACATCAGCGCTTGTTGTATCAACAAAGATCTATCTAGTTAGGGGGGGTTTTTTAGTTCAGCCCTTCCTTTAGGGAGCTCAGGGTGGCATGCATGAATCACTCCTCCCCATTTTATGCTACCATCCAGGCATGCAGAACTTGCCAGGTCACCCTGTGAACTTCATAACATAGAGGAGATATGAACCTGGACGCTCAGACCCTAGTCCAGCATTCTCGCCACTATATCACTCAGGCTCTCTAGGATGGTGTCTTTGAGTACCTTCTAGTTATGTTGCTGAAAAGGCCTCATTGAGAAGAACATCCTATGATCCTACTATGGCTTTCTTTCCTAAAGCCTTCTTTGCCTCTACCTTTTGCCTTGTCTGCTTACATCTTTCTAATCACCACAGCTTGTGGAGCGCCAGGATGACTTTACCACATGCTGGATTTCTTCTTACCTTGAGGGACACATTTTATTTATAAATTCCCTTGGTAACAAAACAGTCTAGACATTTTATAAATAAATAAATGTGCTGTTTAATTTATTTATGTTCCCCACATCTGTAATTCAAAAGCTACATGCTAGAATGAACAGTGGATTTAAAAAAATGGTTCCCAAGTGCCTTGTGGGCTCACCTTTCACAACATTCTCACATGCACCCAAACAACACAAGAGATACTTAGAGGAACTGTTAGTGTCATGAGTTATTGTGATGCCCAAAGATTAAATAGTTACCTCAGAAGCTCAAGGACAGAGGTCATAACTGATTCAACTGCTCCCTGCTCAGATCACCGACTTATCTCCCCTTATTGAAACCAAATGCTAAACTGCTTTCTCAGACAGCAGGAAAGGTTAGGCCAATAACTTCTTGTACAAGTGGGTTTGTAATTAATCACTACTGTGGGCATTCATGATGTGCTGATTTATTATGGACTTCTGATTCTTTACTTCAGCCAAGGTCACTGCTGTAAACTAGTGATACAGAAATACACATTGATAGAATTCTTGGTATTAAACATGCAAAATCCTTATTAACTCACAAAAATATTTTTTCTGCCACTCTTCAGTTATATGGACTGGAACATAATTCATGCAGTTACAATATATTCAGATCTAGCGGCTAAAGTATCGCAGTATCAAACAATTAATACATGAGCTTTTTAATTATGATTTTTTTTACCCCAGAATCCTGAGGGGATTTTTCCATGTAAACTTTAATGCAATTTCTGTGATATATAATATATACTCTATATATGTTTTGTCTACATATTTTATTGCCAATGTATTGAACTTTTGATTCATGGAAGAGAGAAAGCTACTACTGGGAATCAAAAGTTTGATCCAGATTGTTCTTGACGCTTTAAGGATTAGAAGAGGCTTTGACTCTTTGTATGAAAAAACTGGATTTAGAAATAGGAGCTCCTGCTAGTGATTAAGTTATTATTAATAAAATCTCAACTATTGGGAGAATCATAATTGTATCTGATTTATGTCAGTCATTGCAAATTATTCAAAATTACCATGGTCTGATAAAGATGCCCTTGGAGACTGCTATATCTAAATGGTCCCCTTCGGGGTTTTCTACATCATTTCTTCATCATACACAGGACAGTTCTGTCAGTGCCATAGTAGATCTCTGGAACAAATGTAGTTACAGGTAGCTGACATAATAGAACCCAAATGCCTCCTCCGGGTTAATAGATCTCAGACAGCTCCTTTCTTCGCATGGGAGCTGGAAATTTTGAAATAGCAGGGATGATGGTTAAAGTCTAGCTTCAGTTGGTGCATTAGTTGTGTCCATTCCTGAGTCAGTCAGGTCTAACCACAGTGATCCATGCCTTAGTTACATCTAGGCTGGAGTACTGCAATGCACTCTACTTGGGGCTACCCTTGAAGAGTATTCAGCAACTGCAGCTAGGACAGAACGAGGCAGCTTGACTGCTGGCCAGGGTCAGCTTTTGGAAGGATACGACCCTGATATTACAGCAATTACACTGGCTACCAATTCACTCCTGGGTCCAATTCGAGGCGTGGTAGGCACACAAAAGAGGGCCTTTGCAGTGGCAGACCCTCAATTATGGAAAATTCTCCCCAAGAAGGTGTGCCTGGCCCCCTCATTTTTTATCTTTAGGAGGCAGTTGAAGACAATTTTTATTGAGGACTGCATTTGGTTAAGTTTATTAGCAATCCTGAATTGTGATGTTAAATCTTGGTTTCTGTTTTTAATGTACATTATTTTATGTTTTTTTATCTATGCTACAAGCAGTGTTCCCTCTAAGCTGAGTTAGTGTGAGCTAGCTCAGTTTTTTAGCCTCCGGCTCAGGCATTTTTGTCTTAGCTCAGGAAGGACAGCTCCAGAGCAAACTGATTCATGCAGTAGCCAAATCACTTGCTCACAACTTTAATGCTAGTAGCTCATGAACTAGATTTTCTTGCTCACAAGACTCCACAGCCTAGAGGGAACATTGGCTACAAGCCACCTTCAGCTCCATAAAGATAAAAAGTAGCTAATAAACATTTTAAATAAATAAAAATAAAGTGATGGTGGAGGAAGTCACGAAGTGAACATGATTGATCCTTGGCTAGAACTCAGGTTCAAGCTTATTCAGTGACTGTGAAATGGAGAACAAGAGATCCTTTTCCACTGCCAATTGTTGGGGAAATTGCATATAAATCGGTTTTTTATTTATGTTTGCTGACACACACACACATGGACTATATTTGCCAGTATCTGTGGGTTTGGGAATACTGTGTGCTATTGCTTGATGTGACTGTGTTGCTTGGAAGCCTGCTGTTCTGCTGTTCTGTATGCACTGGTATGCTAATGAAGTCACACACACACACACACACACACACATCCACCCAGCCTGGGAAGGAGAAGGCAACTCCATTATGGTCAGCCAAGGAGTGATAGAAACAACAAGTCACCCACCATGAAGGAATTACAAACTAACACGTAACCCTGAAAGGTTCTGGTTTGCATCTCAAGAGACAATTTCCTGTTTACAGCCTGGTACCCCAACCTCACACCTGGACCAGATGCCTTCCTAAAGACAAAGGCTTAGATTTCAATATTGCACCCTCCTTCTAGGTAGACACATCACCTCCTAGTAGCCAATAAGGTCAGGTAATGGGACGGACTACAGGTGGGAGGATGGTACAAACGCCAGCCCCCTAACAAAGGTTATAAAGTGCAAGGTTCAACAGTCTGAACCCTGCTAGCTAGCCATCTTCTACCTCAACTCTGCAACTTAAGCTCTACTATAGGTAATTCTCACGTGCTTTCTTGGACTGCAGCCAAGAAGCCCACACGTGTTGACTGGTTCCAACTGTGTGCAATAGGATTTCCTCTAGTTAGAACTTCTGTATTCCTGTATTCTTCCGTGTGAAGGTCAAGCTCTGGATCAGATAAGTATATGCCATTTACCTTCCTCATTCCCATCCATTTATTATAAAAGTGATTGTTTTCCATTTCTACTGTATCTCAAGGAACTTGTGTGTATGTGAGAGCGATTCTGTTTTTGTGTGCTTGTGAATTAAATACCATTCAGTAAAGAGAACAACTGATTTTACTACAGCAATCTTGTCACGTTGTCTCTTTGGGCGTGATCCTTGGCCGAAGTCTGAACTCTGTATACACAGACCAGGAGCCTCCTCCCTATTTAGTCTTGGCCCCGCTGTAGATAAAGCGGGTGAGCCTAACACATTGTATCTGTTTATAGTTATCACTGGAATCATTTATGGTAGTAAGATCTTTAATACATTGCAGACTCAGGGGGCTAATGGTACAGAACTGTGAGACAGAGCACACTAATTTCCTTCAAGGGTTAGCATGATTATTAGCAGGCCTCCTCTGGCTTGCAAGTGTCTATCATTTGGGGCTTCCTGCAGAAACCATCCTTATCTCTTTCAACGCCAGACTCAAGAATGTGGTAATTGGTTAATAGTGAGAACCTGTGCTCAGTTGTGTAACCAGATGGGAGGGGGAATTAGGAGCAGAAGTTGACATCTTCTGGAAAGTTCCACCAAGGGAGATTACTGATTGAATCTGAGAGACCACCTGGTTCCAGAGGACAAAAGGCTATAATAAGGGTATAGGCCAGAGAGAAGCCATGCTAATTTTATGCTCATGCCATGCTAGTACACTTTGATATGTTATGTTTCATCATGATAGACTGCAACATATTGAATGTCTTTATGCTACTGCTTGGATTCTTATGCTGCAAGAAGATATGCCCTCAAATGCCAGGTATTCGATGTATTAGATAGCACAGATCGCTTCTTTATTTTCTCTGTTGCTAAACTATAGAGACTGTACTGTGCAGTGAGATCTTTTTTAACCTTTAAATAAGCCTTTATATATTTTAAAAGGTCTGCTTTATTTGTGTGCATTTAACCGCGAGGACCCACAGGATTGGGTGTTGCTCAAGGGCAAGAAGCAGTGACACGAGGGGACCCAGTCTTGGGTCTCTGACAAGAACCCTTTACCTGCTGCTGAGTGCAATTGCTTGTATTCACTCTGAGCTAGATGCCACAGTTCACACAGGGAATGTATTAGCTGTCACCAGACACATGATTGTTGCACTTACTTGGCTCTGTTTTGGTTACTGCAACGTGAGGACACTGATAAAGTGCTTGGAGATGCTTGGCCAATGACCTAAATGCTTGATCCCTGCCCCCTGTTGCATCTGGTAAGAGGGAGATAGTGTGCTAGATCAAGAATATTAGTAATACTTCTTTATCTCTGGATGGGGTTAGTGTTCCCGGCACTGCCTTGGCATATGCCAGGACATTTGGAGGGTGATGCCTGGGAAGGGCAGAGGTTGTGGAGGATGCGATATCACTTCAGGGTGATGCTCTAGGGTCTTTACAACCGCATAACAGGAAGTGACATTGTAGTGTCATGGGATGCAGTTTCTTCCCCCCATTTTCCCCTGACACCCTATCAAGTAGCAGGAGGGGATGAAGATTGGGGTCTCTTTACCATAGAGACTAGGTGAAAGTCTTACAGCATCACTCTGTGGAGGCTATTTTTTCTCCCATCCTCAGTTCCTCAGGGGTGGAAAATTGGGGCTGGAAGCTGGTAATTATCTCCACCAGGTGGGTAAATGAGAGGTCTAGGTGCTGTGCCAGTGGCCCCCAAGGAGCCAGTAATTTAAACATCTTCAAAAACCATCACCAGATTCAAAAGATTGTGCAAATTGTTGTCCTGTCACCATTATACCCTTTGGGGTCATTGCTGGTTATTTCTGGTGGTCTTAAATTTTGTAAGCCACTCTGAACATTTTATAAAATGACGAGATATAATTTTTAGCTAACTAAATGTATTTAGTGCTATTTATTTCTTTAGTACCTTTTAAAATCTGTGCTTCCTCCAGGGAGCTCAGGGCAGTGTAAATCATTCTCCCCTACTCCCTTTTGCCTCACAACAAACCTGTCAAGTGGGTTAGCCAGTCTGAGGCTGTGATTGCACAGGCTTAATGCATTTTGGCCACACTTCTAATTTTATCCTTTTTTGTGCTGGAGAATCTTGTCTAAATATCCACCCGGAACCCACTGTTCCATGTGCTCACCCCGTGGGTTCAGATTATTGCTGTGCAGTAACCACAGAACGAGCAGGCAGGTGGCATCCTTTGTTTTTGTTTTTTGCGCACGCACATAAATGCATATTTGAAGTACCAACTCCTTTTTGACAGCTGCACAATCCCTCTGCCAAGTACTGTGATCATTGGTTTCTATACAACTGCATTTCTCCACCAGAAATCACTCCCTTTCCCACCTGATCTTACTCCCTTTCCCACTCATTTCATAGGATTCTATATATTTCTGTGGCACTGCCTGGGGTCATCCTGCACCTTTTCCTCTCCCCATAGAACTTTCCTGCCAGAGCAATATTATGAAATGGGCTGGAGTGAAGTTCTAGGAGTGGAATCCTGGCTGCCCACATGGGAGTCTAAACAGGGACCATTTCCAGCACTGCCCCATCCCAAGAAATGGCAGAAAGGGTCATTTTTCTTGAATTTGTCACTCTAAAACAATCCCCCATGGGCTCCTGATCACAACAAAATATTGTAGCAAAGAAGTGTGCAAGCAGTGTTTCAAAAACCTTGCGTGAAGATCCAATGATGCACACATCACTAACTGCTTCCCCCCCCCCAAAAAAAGGTGAAAATGGAAGGAAAGGTTAACCTTCCCAAATGGCTTGACTTTCCAAATGGCTTGACTTTGCAACAGGGGAGTTCAGACATCCAGAAATGTGGGGTGAAACCACTTAAATCCATAAACTCCAGATTTTCCCCAGTGTTGGAAAATTCACAATCAAGAAGAAGAAGAGGAGGAGGAGGAGGAGATTGGATTTCTACCCCGCCCTTCACTTGGAGTCTCAGAGCGGCTTACAAACTCCTTTCCCTTCCCCTCCCCACAACAGACACCCTGTGAGATGGGTGGGGCTGAGAGAACTCTGACAGAAACTGCTTTTTTTCAAGGACAGCTGTGGCAGAGCTTGTGACTGACCCAAGGTCACATCAGCAGGTGCAAGTGGAGGAGTGGGGAATCAAACCCGGTTCTCCCAGATTAGAATCGGCACACTTAACCACTACACAAAACTGGCTCTCCTCAGAAGAGGAGAGAACAAGGGGGAGGTGACAGTTGGGGAACAGGATACTGACAATGCTGTTTGAAAGTGATTTTTAAATCCACAGGGTAACAGCAATGACATCAGATCAAAAGCTCATCTGACTGCAGCCTGAGACTGACAAGTCCAAGGTCACCAAATGGGTTTCATGGAAGAGTGGGGATGTGAACTTGTGTGTCCGGGGTTTGAGTTCCCAGACTCTAACCACTACACCATGCTGCCTTTTATGTGCTCAGATAAAAGGATGGGGTTATAATAATCTTAATCCTAAAGTGGCAAATGACCCCTGTCTTACCTTGGCAAGACAGCTCAACAAGAGGATGACAAATCCCAATACACCATCCTCAGTAGTTTTGTCAGCTGCGGACTATACAAGCCAATGGGAATAATTACTAATCCTCATGGATTCAAATACCAATTGCAGTATTGTTGTGTCTGCTGAGAGTCACTATGTAGCCAGTGCCTTAGTCCAAGCTTGATCCGGAATAACAAAGGGACCAAGGATCCTAGAGACACTAATGGGATCCCTGAAGGGAAATTCTAACCCACCAGTAGGAAGAGGGGAATGGACTAGGAAAGGGGCTGGAGACCCATAAATAAGGGCCTCGCAGGCTAGTTGTTGTTGTTGTGTGTATGTGCTGATCACCCTGCTGAATCACTGAGTCTTCCTGCAACGAACCCAGGACACAACAAGTATGTACAGCAGTCAGGAAAGGAGGTTATGCGCATTTAAGACAGTCACAAAATCTTCCTTTCCAAAAGAAGAAGAGGAGGAGAAGGAGGAGACTGGATTTATACCCCGCCCTTCACTCGGAGTCTCAGAGCGACTTACAAACTCCTTTCCCTCCCCCTCCCCACAACAGACACCCTGTGAGGAAGGTGGGGCTGAGAGAGCTCTTTCCAGAACTGTCCTTGAGAGAACAACTCTGACAAAACTGTGGCATGCCCAAGGTAATCCAGTAGCTGCAAGTGGAGGAGTGGGAAATCAAACCTGGTACTCCCAGACTAGAGTCTGAACACTTAACCACTACACCAAATTTCAGGCTGCCAAACCAGACCATGTTTGCAGCCTGCAGCTATTGTGCCACATCTATATATCTAATTCCCAACTTGCCCCCGGAGTGCGGATAGCTAAATTAGCGCTCCGGGGGCAGCTGGGGGGCCGGGGGAGGTTTGTGCACATGTGGGCCAGTCCCCACATGTGCACAAAAATAAAAAAAGTTGAAAAAGATTTCGGGGGGATGTTTAAATCTGCGACCTACCGGGCTTCCGTGCTGGGGAAGGGAGACAGGCAGGCAGGCACACAGGCAGCAGGGAGGCAGGCAGGCAGGGAGGGGGGGCGGGAGGGGAAGGACCGCCCTCGCCGCCGCCTTCTGGGAGCCGGCCGGCCAGCTGGCTAGCTGGCAGGCGGGCGGGCGAAGACCGGCCTCGCCGCCGCCACCGCTGCCGCCGCCTCCTCCTCCTCCTCCTCTTTGGAGCCGGCCGGCCTGCTGGCCAGGCAGGCAGGCACACGGGCGAGGGGGAGGGCAGGGAAGGACTGGCCTCGCCGCCGGCGCCTTTTGGGAGCCGGCAGGCAGGCCGGGCGGGCGGGGAGGACCGGCCAGAAATACCAGTGCCATCAGGAGGTCCAGCAGTGGGGCCAGGACACCAGAAGCCCTCCCACTGTTGACCCCCCCCCAAGCACCAAGAAGACAGAGCATCACTCACCCCAGAGCCCCTATCCATACCTTGTGGCTAATAGCCACCGATGGACCTCTGCTCCATATGCCCCCCCCGCGAGTATCGCGGGCCACCCCTTGTGATCTTTATATTTTGCATCCACATTCTGCACCTGCTAGTTATTCGGGGGAGACAAGAATATGCCTACCAGTCGAGGCCTCATCTGGGTTTCTAATATCCTTGTACACTCACAGTTTTTCAAGATTGTCCCAAACCAGATCCTGTACCTTCTGTAGTGAAAATTTCCTCTAAAATCTCTAGCTAGGCTGCTTTTCCATAGAAAAAAAATCCAGAATGATAGATATCCAGTTCCATTGCTGAACTGACACTTGGCATGCTTCTTTTATGTGACAGAAATTTAGAAGTCGTTTTCCACTAGGGCCTCAATCCTGAAATAGGAGCTGTGCTTAAGTCCCACTGAAATCAATAGATGGTTAGTGGTAACTAAGCAAAGCCCCATTTATTTCAAGAAAGCAGAGAGATTATATCCCTCAAGTACTGTGAAGAGAACAAAAATGTACCCATGTGAATTTTTTTTTAAAAAACGTTGCTTGCTACTTCCTGCAAATCCTTTTCCCCGATCTTCATCATGGACCAAGTTGCTTTCCAAAATAGAAAAAATTTGAAAATGAGCTTGCAGCAGAAAACAGGAAGGGCATTCCTGGGATGCATGAAGAGTCAGGCAAAGGATAACTGTATATTTAATTCTCTGTAAAATTATTCATAGAATGGGTGGGCACCATTGAAAATCAACCTGTATTGCCTCTCCACCAGTTTCTGGCATGGTGCTTCTGAATGTAGGAGACCTGGGAGTAACACGGTTGTTGCATAGACAATGGGATTTGGAAGTATTCATCCATTTTAATGAAAGAACAGGGCTAGCCTAGGAAAAAAGCTATTATACCAGATAAGATTACCCATATCTCTGACCCCTGGCAATAGAAATGCAAGTCCCAAGCGAGGAATATAAGGCAGTGAAAGAGTGCTTCTGAGCCAGTTGCCTCTTGATACAGTAGAAAGGAATTAGCACTGTGACCTGTTTAATAAATAGCACTGCTGCATCTGGATTGTTGAGATTCAGCAAAAGTAGGAAAGGGAATGAAACTGAGAGGTTTGGATTAACTTGGGTGTATTGTATATTTCAGCTCTCTGCTGAAAGTTGAAGATTCTCTGTTTTCTCAGAATTATCTAGCTGATTAAGTGTTTACAAATGAGGACCTGTAAGAAACTTGCTGGAGTGGCTATCCCATTCCCCACACATTTGCTTCCTCTCCTCTCCCCCATTTCTCTCGGTCTCTCACTCTTTCTCCCTCCTGCCCCCCCTTCTTCCTCTCTTGGGTGTATTGTATATTTCAGCTCTCTGCTGAAAGTTGAAGATTCTCTGTTTTCTCAGAATTATCTAGCTGATTAAGTGTTTACAAATGAGGACCTGTAAGAAACTTGCTGGAGTGGCTATCCCATTCCCCACACATTTGCTTCCTCTCCTCTCCCCCATTTCTCTCAGTCTCTCACTCTTTCTCCCTCCTGCCCCCCCTTCTTCCTCTCTTTCCCCCTTTCTCTGCCTTTCTGCTCTTTTTCTCTTTCTGTCTCCCACCTCATCATGCTTGCATTTTCTTTCTGACCCTCACCCCATCACTCTTTCTCTTTCTTGCCCCCCCCCCCACCAGTGCCATTTTTTTCTCTTTCTGGTCCCCACCACTCTCCCAGCCACCTGCTCTCCTCTGAACATGATCCCTGAGCTCCCTTGCCAGACTGCTGGCAAAGCCTCACCATACATGCAGCCTGCTTGCTGTTGGTTGGATACAGTAAATGGGAAGGAGGCAGAGCAGATGTCTCGGACCAGCCACACCCTCCTTTCCTAAGAAATGTCCGTCTCCCTCTCCCTCTCTGTCTAGCTGCTTCACTGAATTCCTGAACAAAATTAATCTCTTCAAGCCTTCATTCTATATTTTTTCCCCTCTTGCCGGATCAGTCACCCTTCCCTCCCCCTTACCGTCCTGCCACTTCAGTGCATCTCCTAAACTGAAACCAAATGGATCTTTTGCACCTCTGTCCCTTTTCTCTCTTGCCATTTTGCAGCCTTTTAAATTTCCACTTGGGACAGACTGACGCCTCTGGAGCACTTTCCTACTTGATGAGGTCTGAGAGAAGGCAAAGCAAAGACAGGAGGGAATGTCCTTAGACAGTACGACTAAATATTGAATGTAACTGGAGCAGCAAGATTTTTCAGTTGGGCTGTGATTCCCCTTCTGTATGCAGGAGGCTGAGAGGGGAGGTAGTGCTACTGAATAAATGGGGATTTCTGCATTTAGATGTCACAACGAAACAATTTGATACTAACCAACCACAGACAACAAGCCAAGTAGAAACTGTGGCTTTGAATTCCAGTTTAGCCTCCTCCAATAAAATACAGTTCACTGGACAGCCTACAGTTAAACATTGCAATTAACTGGAGTTTAATTAAACCATTGTTTATAACCTGTCATGCACCAGAATGCCTTACTGCAGCATTAGTGTCTCTGTGTTTTTATTTCAATGCCTGTGAATTGTTAGTATAAAGGAAATGGGTATCAGCAGAGCTAATTAGCAGAACCATTTCCATACAAACAGAGTAGTTAGTTGCATTCTGTAAAGTTTACTGCAACAGAATTGCAAGAAGCATTATCTGACACTCGGCCTTCTGGCAGCAGAGATAAAAGCATCTGAAGGCAAACAAGAAATGCAGCAGAAGGAATGGGAAAGCAAGAAGTGCATTCAGCAAGCTCTGATCAGTAGAACAGATGAACTGCAGCTCCCTCTAGAGTTAGAATAGATTAAACATGGTATCTATCAGTATGTCCATGAACCAAACTGCATTTTGCAAGGTCACTTAAGCATCAGGATGATCCATGGTGAGGAGAAGGGGACCTTAGTTGAGAAGAGGTTGGCAGGTTACACCAGTGGAATATGGACTGCTTTTTTGCAATGACCCATTTTTGTTAACTAGCATTTTTAAATTGCAGAAACATTGCTTAAATGTAAGTCGTCATGCCGCCTTTGGTGGAATGAATTAGGTGGAGTGGATTGTAAGAACATAAGAAGAACCCTGCTGAATCCAACCCTGGAGGTCCAGAAAATGAGGCATAGAAGAAAAGGCCTTTCCCTGATGTTGCCCCCTAGGCACTAGGTTTCAGACGTTTTCTGCCCCGAATATGGAGGTTCCCTTTAATCACAATGGCTATAGCCAGAGCCGGCTCACCCGCTAGGCGAACTAGGCATTCGCCTAGAGTGCGAGCCAGCCTGAGGGGTGCCAAAACAGGGCCAGCCCCACCACCAAAGCCCCCCCCCAGCACCCACCAAAAGCTGAGTAAGAAGCCCTGCTTTCCACCTCGTGTGCCTTGCGCATGCCTCGGGCGCACCTCAGCGCCCCTCTGGCCCAGCCCCGCCCCCCACCAAAAGCCCCAGCGTGCCGCCCACCCAGAGGAAGCCCAGCTGCTTTGCTTTCATTTTCCGCCTCGCGCACGCCTCAGCGCTCCTCTGGCCTCGGCCCCGCCAAAAGCCCCAGCGTGCCTGCCACTGCCGGTGTGGCCAGAAGAAGCCTGGCTGCTTTGCTGCTGGCCTGCCTCACGCGCCTGGGTGCAAATGAGTGTGTGCGGCCAGCGGCGAGTGCCAGCAAGTGACCCACGCTGGGCCCGGGAAAAGTCTCCTCCAGAGACTGCCGGCGGGCGGGTCCACCTCGCACCTTCCCTCAGGCTCAGGCTGAGCCGCTCAGCACAACTCGTGCTCGGGAAACCAGCTGGTAAGTTTTGGGGGAGGGAGGGGGAGGGAGGGAAGTTTCGTTTGTTTTTCTTGGAGCCAAAGAGGAGCTCCCGCGTCTACAGCAACTAAGGAGCTCTCTCCTCTGGAAGTCGAGGTACTGCAGTTCCCAGCTCGGCGATTTCTCAGGAGAGTTTCCTCCCCCTCCCCCTCCCTGGCATCGGCTGTTGATTAATCCGCAACGAGAGTGGGGCTCCCATTTGGTGGGCTGCTGAAAGAGTAGAGGGGTTAATTAACAGCTCCCTCCCCCTGACCAGCCCACTTGTAAGCCAGGAGCCCCCTTTGTTATTCTTTTGTTTCATGCAGTGCTGAGCCCGCACCTGGGTGGAAAAATGCTCCTCTGACCAGGCAGCTCGATCCAAGAATGTTTGCTAAATAAATGTTTTCTCAGGCCTTCTTGTTTAAAGCCCCCCCCCCCAGCTCCAGTTTACCACGTGAGGAGGGGAAACGAGGTTTGAACTTGCCAGATGTCCCGGTCCTTCCTCATGGCCCTTTCTTCCGATTCACTGAGGACCACCCCCCCTACACCCCTCTCCTGAATGCCATGGGTGGGGTTTTCCCGGACAGCTTCAATCCAGTTGAGCTCTGCAGACAGAGACAGTTGGCAGCTGCTGGAAATTGGTCACTTCTGTGTTTAAGAGAGGTGGGCATGGCTTTTTCCTAGCAGGCCATGCAAGAAAAAAGCTCCTCCTACCTCAGGTTGCCAACTCCCAGGTTGTGGCTGGAGATCATTTATTTTTGAAAATTGGGGGGTGCACGGGGGAGGGGGGCGCCAGAAGGGATCCTCGCCTAGGGTGAAAAATAAGCTGGGGCCGGCCCTGGCTATAGCCATTGATGGAACTATACTGTTTAACGCTCTTTTAAAGCCATCTGTTTTCATGGCCATCACTGCATCCACTGGCAGTAAATTTCATAATGTAATTACTTACTGAATAAAGAAGTAGTTCCTTTTGTCTGTCCTGTATCTATTCTCCATCAACTTTAGTGGGTGCCTCCAAGTTCTAGTATCATGGCAGAGGGACAAGAAGCTCCCCCTGTCCACTTTCTCTACTCCATGCATGTGGTGACCAAGGTGGGGCGATGCACTCACTGGCCGCATCCTGGTACCAACCACCCTCAAAAGCAACAAAGGAGCAAAAAGCTCTGTCTCAGAGCAACTTGAGGGTTTCACCTTTTATCTTCCTAAATGTCCACAGACTTCTCTAGCATTCCCCTGGGCCTGCTACGGCATCTGAATTTCTGTTCCCTAGCCCGTACGTCTGCCACTGCTTGTTCTATCATTCCTGGACTAAATCCTACCAAACATCATCTTTGGCTGAGGTTCGCTGACAGTGGCAAGACTCAGGACCAGTTCCTGTGACCCAAGCTTGCTGTCTCTTATGGTAAATTTATGAGTTGTTCTTTTCTCCACAATGTACTCTCAAGTGATGTAATATGGCCCTAATGCATTGGCTTACCTGGGGCAAGCCAACTTCTCTGCAGTTACATTTTATGGGACACGTGTAACGGCCACTGACACAAGTCTAGGGTTGCCAGCCCTTAGGTGGGGCCTGGAGATCTCCTCAAATCCCAGCGGGTTTCCAGGCTCCCAGCAGGCTTCATGTGGAGGAGGAGTGGGGAAATCAAACCCAGCTCTCTAGATTAGAGCCAGCCACTCTTAACCACTACACCACACTGGCTCTCAGTTTATGTTCATGTTTTGACAATAGCTACCCATCTTTCCCTTCCTGGAACTTTGAGCAAATAGTTATCTCTTTGTGGAAACACATTTCTGCTTTGCTGACACTTTGTGCATTTGGCCCTTTCCCTAGGAAAGCATGATGTTCCCCCTCAGTGAGCTTCACAGCACTTTATATCTCTGGGCATGACATAGTATGTCCCCCTCACATCACTGGACAGAAAAAATGACCCTGAGGGGAAATTTATTTCCCTTACTGAGCAGCTGTAAAAGTCATCACCGGCCATAAAGAAACAAAACCTATCAAACTCAGCCACCGTGTAGCTGCAGAATAGCCCAGCTCAGTACTCAAGGAAAGTGATGACCAGTGGAGGTTCATCTCATGGATAAGGCATGGGTGATGAATAAGGTATTTTACCTAGTGCATATGTTGAATCTGACGTTCTCATCGTTAGGAAGCACATGGAGGGGACTCAGGTCAGTGACCATATATCCCCGACATGTGACCCTCAACAATCCTTGTTAACCTGATCAGCTGGAAGAACTGTGACCAGTGTCCAGTGATTGTTGGAGAGATAAATGTGCAAACATTGCTGCCCATTTGAAGATATAGTGTCACAAGCTACGTCTAACCTTTTGGCCTTTTCATTCTCATATTAAGGATACACAGTATTCCTTCAGTATGCTTGTTGTACTGTTGTATCCATGAGTAAAATATTCCTAATTGGAATAAATAATTGAACTCTTAATTAACCAAATTCAAAGAAAGAAAAATCCCCCCCTAAGATTGGTAATGGACAAGCCTTAATTGTTATCTCTAATAAAACATTTATGCCGTGCTTTCCTACTGTGCCAAGCCTTCCATATCTATTTATACAATAATCCTGATAACACCCTTATAAAGACTAAAGACTTTAAATGAGTGACTAGTCTCTTCTCCTGAGTTGGCCAACTGCAATATGGGATAATAATACTGATTTACTTATAAGGTCGTCATAAGGATTACTAAATTACTGGCCAAGGTTAGATTTGAGCCAAAGATTTTATAAGTAAAGGCAGAACTTCATGCGGTCAAGCACACATTACTGAAAATTTTATTCTTGGATCAAGTTATCTCATTCCGTATTGTATGCTAAAATTTACTCTCTGTCCTGATGCACATTGTCTCACACCCACATGGTCACTGGCTATGGCTGGCAGGGAATGGGAGATGAGAACCAGTTTGGTGTAGTGGCTAGGAGGACAGACTCTAATCTGGGAGAACTGAGTTTGATTCCCCACGCCTCCACATGCAGCTGCTGGTGTGACCTTGGGTCAGTTACAAGTTATTTCAGAGCTGTTCTCTGAAGGGGAGGGGAAGGGAAAGGAGATTGTAAATTGCTCTGAGACTCCTTTGGGTAGTGAAGGGCAGAATATAAATCCAATCTCCTCCTCCTCCTTCGTATCATTACACTTGAATGTAGGGTAATTTGGGCTGCCTGTTATATAAGAAATAATATACACCTACAACTGCCGTTTTCTGCAGTGGCCTCAAGTTTTGCTATCTATATCCACACTCACTATACCAACTTATTAAGGTGAGTGCATAATACAGTTTCCTCTCACAATCGTATGCACCAGGATTTTTTTAGGATACTTAACATAATTCATTACCAATCTATACAGAAATAAAAAGTAGGAAACATTTAGGACCCCACCAAAATGAGACTGAACATTCAAGATGAACTTTTGTAATCACCAGTGTTTTGATCTTCTAAGGAACTATGATTTGAGTCTTTAAATAACTGATTTTAGTAAGAATAATTTATCTTTCAAAACTTTTCCTCCTCTTATAGTCTTTTAATGCCAGTAGTCAAGGATAGCCTTTCAGTTCAAGAGGTCTTGTACCCCTGCATGCAAACTTCCCTTTCTTTTATCTCCTATATATCTGTAAAGCTGGTCTGTTTCAGATTACATTACCCCTACCCCTTCCCAATAGCTAAAGCAAGTTTCCAGTCCATGGGATATAATTAAATTTTAAACCTCACACATAGCCAAGCAAATTAACAGTGGATTAATTGTGTTAAAGCAGATGAGAACAGATGGTTAAACAATAGGCTCAGTTATAGTTCTTCACACATCTTTTATTGCTTTTTCAATTCTATATTGTTTTTAAAAGGCATTACTGATATTCACGTATAAAAATTACCCTTTTGTAACTGTCCCAAAGTCCATCTTGTCCAGAAATCTGTCCCTAAACCGGTCAGATGTCCTGGGAAACTCCCAAACAAGGCAAAATGAGTACAAAAAACTTCCCATTTCCCCTTTCCTTGGTAATCTCTAAACACAACTTTAATCCTACTTTTTGTTCAAGGAGCTCTGGATGGTGACATGTATAGTTTATTTATTCATTACTTCTATTTCTATCCTGCCCTCCCCGCTAGCAGGCTCAGGGTGGGTTACATAGTCACATAAAAATCGTGACTAACATAACCATAAATAGAAGTTTAACAATAAAATTAACATTAAAATCAACTGAGCAGCAAACCAGGCTGAGTTCACCTTGATAATAAAGCTCAGATGGAAACGTTTCAGGGAGGCACTGCTGGATAATTCGCTAGATTAAAAATCTGTGAACATCTAAAGGATGGGGGTGATCCAGGGAAGTCCCCAACAGGTCCTGCCAGATTAGCCTCATTTCCTTCTCTGATCAAGTGATGAGTTTACTGGATCGAGGGAATGCTGTTGATGTTTTTTACCTGGATTTCAATAAAGCTTTTGATAGGATTCCCCATGATGTTCTGATGGGTAAACTAGTGGACTATGGACTGGACTCTAGCATAGTTAGGTGGATAGGCAACTGGTTAGCATTTCATCTGAATGGAGGGAGGTGTCCAGTGGGGTGCCACAGGGCTCGGTTCTAGACCCAGTACTTCTACATCACAGTGGCCCTCACATTGCCATTGAGCCAGGAGGTACTATTCTTATCTAATAAAATGAATCACTACTGACAAATCTACTATATAAATTGTCTAATCTTAGAAGATTAGGGGAGTGGCTGCAGTTGAGAGGCATAGTATTGGCGTTGAATGTAGAAGGTCCCAGGTTCAATCCTCAACATTTCTAGTTAAAAGAATCAGATGGCAGGCAACATGAATGACCTCTGTCTGAGACCCTGGTAAGCGAATACCAATCAAAGTAGACAATACTGGCCCTGATAGACCATGTATTCATGTCTTCAAAGCCATCTATGATCCCTTACAGATGACCAATGTAATCTAGACAGAGCCTTTTCACTCCAGAATAGCTTGGTCTTCTGTACCATACAGACTACTGTCAACAGGAAAGCTGTACCAAACATCTGCTCTAGATGTGTATACAATGTGATGAAGATGTGGCAAAATGGTATCCATCTTTGCTGGTGGTCACTGCAACATGGCAACAAATTGCATGTAGGTTAGGAGCTATATGAAGTGTAGTACCAACATTTTCCCTAGAACCAACATTAAATCAATCACAGATGACTCCGAATGCTGGGGTCCATGTTTGCAGGCCTGTGGAGATGGGGGGAGAGCAGTGCAATAGTCTTCAGCCAGCAGGACCTGGTGGCATGGCTAACAGCCAGGGTAGCCTCAGTGGCTGTGCAGGCCCCTGGCCCTCCCCCTTTCCAGTCTGGCCAATCAGGCATGGCCTGATATGGTCAGAGGGAAGGTGATCCCTGGCCAGTGGACCTTACTGAGGGGTTTTCCCCTTGGGTCCACCTGGTCTGAATCCGTTTGCCCCATGCTGTACTGATGCTTTTATAGCTGTTGTGACCAATATAGTTACAGCCATTTCCAGTCCAGTATTGGTGGTCCTTGTCCAGGGAGTGGATGGTCGCTTTGCCTTTCCCTCACCCCTTAACACTGGGCCCGCAATCTAGCATTTTTCAGAGAGAAGATTTCATTTGGTTGTTGTAGATTTTCCGGGCTGCATGATTTCATTTATTTTCTCTATCCCATTGCTGTATAATTATCCATCATATTCTGTATCCCATAGGGAGAGACTAGGCTAGTACTAAATTCTGATATATTCAAATTTCTGCTCAGTTAATTAAAGAGGATTGCCAGACTCCAGGTGGGGCCTGGAATTATCCCAGAATTACACCTGATCTCCAAGTTACAGAGATCAGTTCCCCTGGAGGAAATGGCAGCTGCTGAGAGCATGCTGTATGGCATCACATCTTCTTTGAGCTGAGCTCCCATCCCTCCCCCAAACACCGCCCTCTGAAGGAGGAGGAGGAGATTTGCTTTATACCCTGCCCTTCACTTGGCGTTTCCTTCCCTTCCTCTCTCCACAGCAGATCCCCTGTGAGGTGGGTGGGGCTGAGAGAGCTCTGAGAGAAACTGCTCTTGAGAGAACAGCTCTGAGACCCAAGGTCACCTAGCTGGCTTCATGTGGACAAGTGGGGAATCAAACCCGGTTCTCCAGATTAGAGTCTGCCACTCTTAACCACTAAACCAAACTGGTCACCCTAGCTCCAGGAATTTCCCAAGCTGGAGCTGACATCCTACATGAAGATCACTGGGTGACTTTGGAGCAGTCAGCCTCTTTCAGAATAACTTCTTTCACGGGGTTAGAGGGAGGATAACGTAAGAGATGGGAGAACATTAGATGCCACCTGGGGCTTCTTGGAGTAAAAATATGACAAATGGAGAGGTCAGGAGTGGGTTCTGATGGGAAAGGGGGTGAAATCATCTTATGTTATTTTTAGTATGTCTACCACACATAATAATACACATCTGAAGGGGATATCTTTGGGAGCATACACAGGGATGCCTGTCACTGTGAAATAACTACAGAGAACATTTATGAATATATTAAAGTAATTAAATATAATGAACCAAGCAATGTCTTGGATCTTAAGTGGCAGAAACATGTCTCTGCCTCTATTCTATAAAATCCTAAACTGACATCCCATCCAACCACATTACAACTTCTTTGTCACTGAATGCTCTTGGATGGAAAGGAAAGAGGGAACAGCACTCATACAAGCATATAATGCTTTAATAACCAAAATCCAACAAAGTTGGATTGAATATGCACCATGTGCAGGCTTCTACCATATCCAGGAATACAATGTAATTCCTGAAAAATATTAATCTTGAAAAGGGTCATGGATAGACTACCTTGTAACAAGAGACCAGAAGAACAAAAAGGGGTTCCTTATTGCCACTGAGGCCATGTTTCCTGAAATGCAATTATGGAGGCCTAGATAATTACATTTTAGCCCATTATAAAGACCAAATCATATTTTAAAGGGTTGCCAACCTCCAGGAGGCACCTGGAGCTCCTGCTAATACAATTACTCTCCAGGAGATCAAAATCAGCTCCCCTGGAGAAAATGGCTGCTTTGGAGGGTGTATTCTATGGCATTATACCCTGCTGAAGTCCTCCCCCCCCAAAACCCCCCCCTTCCCAGGCTCCCCCCCCAAAATCTCCAGGTATTTCCCAACCCAGAGCTGGAAATTGACGTGGGAGATGGTTATTCAGGGGTGGGGCTTCCCCTGCTGGCCAGCTCTAGTGGTGAGGCTCTAGGAACTTTCCCCAGTCTCTATGGTAAAGACCATTGAGCCTGGGAAATTCCTAGATCATCACCAGAAAGTGATGTATTTCCCCAAAATAATACCCTTCCCAGGCTCCAATTTGCCAATCTTCTGCAATTTTCTGGGGCAGTTGGGATCCCTAGCTTAAGAAGAATAAGAATAAGAAGAAGAGTTTGGATTTATACCCCGCCCTTCACTACCCAAGGTGTCTCAGAGCGGCTTACAAACTCCTTTCCCTTCCCCTCCCAACAACAGACACCCTGTGAGGTGGGTGGGGCTGAGAGAACTCTGACACAAACTGCTCTTTTTCAAGGACAGCTGTGCCAGAGCTTGTGACTGACCCAAGGTCACATCAGCAGGTGCAAGTGGAGGAGTGGGGAATCAAACCCCGTTCTCCCAGATTAGAGTCGGCACACTTAACCACTACACCAAACTGGCTCTCTTCAGGGATTCTTCTGTTTACTCCACCCCACCCTTTCCTGATTAGTTCCTACTCTTCCTGGTTTCCCTGTTCAGTTTCCTTTCCCTGTAAATTCCATGACTGCACAAGAAGGAACTGGAAAGGTGTACAGCTTATGAACCGTGCTTACTCTCCTTGCTCTGATCTTGCCATACCTAAAACATGTTTTCAAGAAGTTTCTCCTACTTTCTGGGATAAAGACTGTTCCTTGGTTTGTAACTGTGATCCAAGCACCTTGGTTTATTTCGCTGAAGGGATGCAAACACCCTACTCCATGCTGTTTGTTTTTAGAGGCATTGCCAGAATACCATGAGATCAGAAGTGGTTCCCATACCACAGCAAATTAGACTCTAGCTTCTAAATCCAATTAAAATTACACAATCTGTCTAGATGAAGCCAAGCCAAGTATGCATTTAAAGCAATGGAGGTATTGTGCTAAAGGCATGGGACGTTTGGTTGCTTCAGAATTCCCAGGATCATGCTCTCATTGAAAATTAGCACTAAAATAATTAGAATATTAGCTCATAATTAGAATATTTTCTTGAAGTTTTCAGTTGCACCTCAGACAAAGGAACGGTCCCTTCATAACTCTTATCATAGGTGTAAAGTTCGTGGGGGACGGCGTCAGTGGGGCGTCAGACCTCCCCCGAAATTTTCAGGAAGGGGCTCAGCCTCCCCCGGGGGGGGGCAGGAGGCAAATGCGGCCCCCAAGAGGCATGCCGTGAGCTGTCTCCTGTGGGGCCGGATTCTGTACCTAATCAGGGATGCTGAGAATTTCAGCATGAACACAACCTCCAGGTGAACTTACTTTTTGACCAAACTCCCTTGCTTTCATATGAGGTGAGCTCCTGATTGGGTCTTCTCAATATTCTGCCAAGTTTTTACTTGGACTCTATGCTAGGCAGCAGCCTTGTGCCTGCACAATAGCCCCATGTGACACAGAGCCAGGTCATTCCTTGGTAATAAATAACAAACAAGTTGCAGCCTGTGTTTAGTTTTGCACTTTCACAGTTTACAACCTAAATCTTCACAGAGAACAGGCACCTGACTCCTGGAGTCATCATCATCACATCACTAAAGTGATCTATTTTTCATGCACAGAATCAATCATGGTTCACTTTGAACCTAAGTCAATGGATGCATCCTTTAAATAACCTTCCAATGGACACATGCCTGTTTTTTGTGCCTGTACAGTCAGCAGGATCTAGAATAAAGTGATCATAAGAATTGTTTGCAAGATTGGCTAAGTTCATAGACAGACAGTGAAGATGCACAGGGAAACCTTAGTAGTAAATTTCAATGCAAAAATCTCAAATTGAGTTTTTTAAATTTTTTCCATTATGTGCCTTTCGAGGTAGAAGACATACAGTGAGGGTGGCAGCTCTGAAAAATCCATCTGTAGTAATGCAAACTGTCAGAACTGCACAGCTCAGCAAACATTTGCCTTCCCAATCATGGCTAGTGAAAAGGACATAAGCCAAACCAGTGGTTATCAAGCGTCTTTGTATTTAGCCAGCATTTGCTTCAAAAGAACAATAGCAGCTCCACTACGGGCATTGAATGACTATCTTTGTGTGGAAAACCTGAATACAAAATACGCAAGCACTCATAGAAAAAATGGAGAGAGAGAATCAGAGAGTTCTTGTTTTCCACAGAGATCTACTATATCTCTAGAGTACTGTAAGGAAATGTGTGTGTAAAGTGCCATCAAGTTGCAGCCAACTTATGGTGACCCCGTAGGGTTATCAAGGCAAGAGACTAACAGAGGTGGTTTGCCATTGCCTTCCTCTTGCTATTCACTGGTGGTCTCCCATCCAAATACTGACCAGGGCTGACCCTTCTTAGCTTGCTTCTGAGATCTGATGAGATCAGGGTAGTCTGGGCCACCTAGGTCAAGGCGCTGTATAAAATACTTCCACACAGAAGACACCTCCGAATTCTGCCTAAGCAAAAAGTGGAAGTCTGGAATAGATTGACCAAGTAGTGATGCAGAGGAATAATTATACCTGAACTCCCAGGTGTGTCACAGGAATATAGCACAAAATCCACATGAGCTCAAGATATCTCTTTTTCAATTCCCTTGGAAACAGAGACACCCAACAATAATAATTATATCTCAAGGGGTCAGCACTCTGGGAACAAACACCCATACTCACTCCCATGCAAAGGAATAGTGTGTTCCTGAAAATGCTCAATGGTTCTAGAGTTTTCATGCAAATGCCCAGCCAAACCTTGCTCTTCCCACACCCTTCTGATATTCCTTTTGGATTCTCAAGGCTTTGGTGCTATCATAACATGTGTTAGAACCTGGGAGATGGATTGGCAGTTCTAAAGGCTCCTACAGTATGCTAGATCTGTATCCATACATAATGAAGCCTAGAGAATTGACCAGAATCATAAGAGGCCTGGAATACAAATCTCCTTTATACAATGATGAGCTGGAGCCGGCTCGTACCAGCTTGTGAGAGCTGATTTTCAGGAATTTTGCGAGCCGGCTGAAAACTCATCAGGAGCTCTAGGATGCCTCCCTCCTTCTTTTGCACACATTCTCAAGTTTTGGATGGAAGTGTCAATGAGTATAAATGAGATAACCTCACAGAAGATCTCCTGCAATCTAGAAGTTGTATTAATGAACAAATGGGATGATACAGTAAGAGATGAGGCAAAAGAAATTACTGCAACATTGCTTAGAACTGCAAAATTAGCAATAGCTGCAGCATAGAAAACACCACACCGCCTGACTCTCAAAGCATGGCAAGATAAAACATAGGAACAGTTCGTAATGGCAAAAATAACAGACCAGAATAATAGTGCGCAAATGCAAATCACTAAGTCACATGCAAAATTCACGCAAAAATGGGAACTGGTAATAAATTACCTGACAAGACATGAAATAATCCCATCTAAGCCACAGTATCATAATTGGTTGTTTGTCTGAACACATCAACAAATAATAAAGAAGATGCAAAGGCAAACTAACACACTTAGTACACTCTACCCAATATGAAACCAAGTATCTGGCACTTCAGTGATAAACTAGATAGCTTTTTGAAAATTGTTATGATATATGGTAGTCATTTGGGTGACTATGTAGTTCGCATAATTGTAAGTTTGTAACACTTGGTTTATATGTTTGGGGTTTTTTGAAAACAAATAAAAATACTTATATAAAAAAATAAGAAGTGGAATATAATACATGATTGGGTATTGAGCCAAGGTGGCAGCCGCTTTTTCGAAGCTTGCTCTTTATATCTCTATTTGTTTTAGATAAGCCTTTGGCCTTTTATTTTGAGCGATTTATTACAGGGCTTTTTAAATGTGTTCTCTTGCTGATCGGATGAGGTAAATTCTCCAACAGCCTCATTTTTTGAGATTTCACATGGGATAATGTTTTGGTTTTGAAGCCTTGAGAACCCAGCGCATAATTAGCCGAAGTAGCTGTGCTGGCCGCTGGCCTGCAGATCTCCTACTCTCAGTTTTGTGAGTGGCCTTGAAATGTGCTGAAGAAAGAAAGTATTTGCTTGGAAATAGTAATGAACAAAGGAAAGAGATAAGTTCCTACAATTAATTAGTAGATCTCTGGGGTAAATTAAAAGTTGGAGGAGGAAGAGTGGAGATAAGAAACGAAGAGAAGTGAAATGAAGATTGCTTGTTGCTGTTTCTTCCCTCCTTAACTGTGTCCTAAGGCTTGGGACTGTATTGTAGGACAAAAGTTGTAGGACAAAAGAAAGAGAAAATTTCCAAGTGAGAGAATATAGTTTGTCTTGTTGCTCTGTTAAACTAAGCAGGGAAGAGGAGTAGTGGCATATTTATGGGGATGAAAAGAGCTTAAACATTTGAAAAATGCTTGACTCCCCTGAGCAAAAAAAAACTAAGCTAGAGGACTTTTTTGCTCCTCTTAAGTATTCGAATAGATTTGATTGTCTCCTTCAGGATCATCCTGCCTGCTTCCCTGAGATGAATTCAGGATTGCGGTCACGCTCTCAAGCTTCTCCAGAGCAATTAATGACCTCCAACAATGATACAGTTATTCATGATTTATGATTATCTTCTCCTTTGCACCAGCATGGTAGATCAGAGGAATTTTTTGTCTTCTGGCAACTCAGACATATCTAATTGCAGAGACACCACAGAAAATTTATTAAAAACTTGACATTATAACAGCTTATTTCTCTGGAAATGGAAGTAGTGGCCTATTACTAAAAAACCATCTGATCCAGGGGTGTCAAACATAAGGCCCAGAGGCCAAAACCAGCCCATCTAGGGCTCTTATGCAGCCCCACGAGCAGCTAGTGTAAGGGAGAAAACAGCAGACTGCTTGGGGGGGGAGTGGTCGGAGCCACTCCGATTGTGGCTTCAGCATGGCAGAACAACCTCATCTGCGGCATGGGAGGGTCTAACCAGGCCTGCAGTGCTGGTTCTCTAGTCTGCCCATGTGGGTTTTCCTTTGCACCCCCTCTTCCAGCCCATGAGGCCTTGCAGTGAGGATACACCAACTTACCAGCTGCTGTTCTTCATACAGTTTATATCTCTGGCACCTGGCATTCCATTTTAGGGCACACATGACCCAGCCCAACAAAGTGACATTTATGTCAGATACCACCCTCATAACAAATGAGTCTGATCTAATTGGCTATTGAACCTGAGAAGTCATAGGAATAATTGTGAGCTGACTTTGGAGCCAGGCTTGAGATCTAAAGGAACTTCTAAATCTGTTCCTGGTGGGAGACCAAATGGGTTTGTTTCCTTAATCTATGGGCCTAATTATCTAGCTGCAAATATTTTCCCTTATCAAGGGAGATAGATCAACTGGTTCACCAAATGATGGACCAGTAAACATTCAGCATTTCTCCTTAAAACTAGCCCATCTATTATTGATTTAAACAGGTTGACTAAATCCTGGACCTTCTGATTATCAGTGCTTCCTTTTGTTATTTCCTTCCAATCAGATTCCAACATATGTGTTTGCATTTTGCTCTAATTTTGCTAAATTTCAGGTCAAATTCCAAATATATTTTCAGAATTCCTTAGTTCAACCATTAGGTTATCTGAAACCCCGGTTACTGGTATTTTATCTTCTTGTTTGCTCTGTTGCATTCTGTTATGTTATGCTGGGCTTCTCTGTTTTGTCTGTTTTGCTCTGCTGTGATGTATTGCTTTTATGCTTAAGACTTACCCTTGAGACTGACCTGGAAAATCCAGCTGATCCAGAATGCAGTGGTGCAAGTCCTGAGGGGAACGGCACAGATGGCACATATACAACCAGTGCTGCACTGGCTTCCAGTGGAGTACCAAGTCAGGTTGAAAGTTTTGGTATTGACCTTTAAGGCCTTGAACAGTCTGGGACCAACATATCTATGGGACCGTCTTCTCTAGTATGTCTCCGGAAGAGCTTTATGCTCTTTGAACAACAGCTTGCTGGTGATCCTTGGTCCCAGAGATGTCCAGCTGTCCTCAACCAGGGCCAGGTCCTTCTTGGTCCTGGCCCTGACCTGATGGAACTCTTTGCCAAACGGCATCAGGTCCCTGCAGGATCTTATGCAATTCCACAGGGCCTGTAAGGCAGAGATGTGTTAGGCACAAGTAATTATTTTCTCCTCCACTCTTTTATTGGATGCTCTCATGAGGTTGTACTTACAACTAACCAAGGAGGGGGTGTTGTCCAGAAAAGGGCATCCCGCGCAGCAAGAGCCATTCAACCACTGCTCTGTAACTCCCCAGTACTTAATTTCCTTTTTAAAAGCTTTAGCTGGTGTGAGATGTGTTATACAGATACAAGAATTTGAATCAACAAAAGCATTATTTTGTCATCAGTTGGCTATATGGAATTTACAATAACATTGACCAGCTATGCCACCGGATGCTGCCCAAGGAACTGGACCCATCCATAGCCAAGGAAGAAGTCGGCAGCCCGGAACCTACACCACCAACAAGAAAGAGTGAGTCCCTTCCGCCGGCAACCCCGGCAGACCAAGCAACCGAGGACCCCAGGCAAGCTGCAATGGAGCAACCATCCGCACTTCCTGAACTTCAGGAGTCCCAAGAGGTCCTTCCCTCACCAAGTCCAGCCCGAGCACCAGTGCCACTGCCCCAGGAGCCCCGGTGCTCACAGAGAGAGCGGCACAAGCCAGCCTACCTCAAGGATTTTGTTTGCTAGGAGTTTCGGAACTTAGGCGGGAGAGATGTTATGTACTGATACAATTTCCCTGCAACCCAGGGCTGCCAGAAAGAAGGTGAGCTTGGGGGGAAATACAATCGACCAGCAGGATCCTGGCAGCCACCTATTGGGATGCGATTAGTGTGTAATAGCCTATTGTTGGGATTGGGTGTGCTTGGGGTGTGCCATTTGACAGGATTATAAGCAGAGCTTTGGCCCTGCTGGAGTTGTCTTATAGTTAGAGTTGATTCACAATAAACTATGAGCTGATCACTATTCACGTGTCGAACCCAGTATATTGCAGCCAGCAAGGTTTGAAAATGACCAAATCCACCACTCAGCAGCCAGGCAGGGCTCTCTCAAAGAAATCCTGTTGGCTTGGCTAAACAAAGTTGGAAACTGAGAGACATTCACAGCCAAACCATTGGCTTCCCATTTAGGTTCCAGCTTACTGGGTTCCAGCAGAGATGTTCCGCTAGGCATTTGGTTGAGGACAGTGACGGTCTGGCACTCTCCCACTCCAATCCCCCCCCCCTTTTATTCTGCATATCCCCTCCACCCAGGGGGCTTGTGGAAGGTACTGTCATCTTCGAGTTAATGCTGTGCTTGGCTGATTATTTAACTATTTTAATGCTGTTTTAACTCAATATTATTGCATTTATTTCTGATGTAAGCCACCCTGAGCCCTGTTCGCAGGGAAGGGCGGCTAATAAATCGAATATAATATTTATTTGTTTGTTTGTTTATTATTTGCATTTATATCCCACCCATCCCACGAGCAGGCTCAGGGTGGGTAATATCATTAGAATAAATACAATTTCAGTTTAAAACATTAAACATTAAAACACGATAAAACATTATAACAATTAAAACAATGGGTACTGCTTGGAACAGCGTCAGTTGGCTATAAAGTTCTGGCCCGATGGTACAATGAGTTAAAGGCCAGTTGTCTGTGGTCAGTAGACAGGTGACAGACAGGTGGGAAGAACCTCAGGGAGGCCATAAATGGGCACCAGCCGCCTCAACCAAAGGCCTGGCAGAACAGCTCTGTCTTGCAGGCCCTGCGGGATTGAAGGAGATCCCACAGGATCCTGGTCTCAATAGGCAGTACGTACCACTAGGCTGGGGCCAGGACAGAGAAAGCCCTGGCTGAGGAAAGATGGGCATCCTTCGGGCCAGGGACCACCAGAAGATGTTGATCTTTCAAGCATAACACTCTTTGAGGCATATATAGGAAGAGGCGGTCCCTTAGATATGTTGGTCCCAGGCCGTATAAGGCTTTGAAAGTCAAAACCAACACCTTGAAGTGAATCCGGTACTCAACTGGCAACCAATGTTTACGAAATAAATAATACTGTGGGAGTAGACAGTGGCAGGACTGGATCTTCTCAAAAAAAAAGTTTAAAAGCTATTTTTGGGAGTCATGGCAAGAAAAAAGACTGGAGAATTTGGAGGCAGTGAGTCCCTCAGAGGTCGGTAGGTGGACAAAGTGTCTGCCTTCCATTCTTATCTTTTGCGCTGTCCTGGTGACTGCAGGTACTTTATTGCTATTAAGTACTTTAAGGCTGCAAGACTAAGCACATTTACCTTCAAGTAGGCACCGTAAAGCTCACTGAGGATTACTTCTGAATAAACATGTTTAGGATTCCATGGTAATGCTTCCAGTGATATCAGTGGAAGAGTTAAGCACATGCTGTTTCCCTTTCAGGACAATGGGGATCGTGTCCCCTTTATACTGTATAAAATATAATGTGCTAGACAATCCATGTAATCCTATACAGATTTACTCTTTCCAATTATTTCATTGATATCAACGGGCTTAGACCGAAAGTAACTGCATGGGACTGAACTGTATATTATGTTAAATATAATCATGTTAGAAATGTTAGAATTTTTAAAACTTAGAAATGTGCAACTCCAAAGATATAATAGATTTGTTAGGCTTTAAGGTGCCACAGGACTCTCTGGCCTGGTTCTTATGGACATGGTAAACCTGAGTCTAGACTGTACCCCTTTTCTGATTCAAAATGGAACACTCTTCCTATCCAAAAAGAAACAACAAATAGATTGAGCCAGTGTGGTGCTGTAGTTACAGTGTAGGACTACAATTTGGAAGACCCAGATTCAAATCCAGTTCTGCCATGGAAGCTTGCTGGGTGACCTTGGGCCAATCACATACTCTCAGCCTAACCTCCCTCACAGTATTATGGTGAGGATAAAATGGAGGCGAGAAGAATGGTTTTAAGCCACTTTGGTCTCCATTGAGGAAGTAACAAAGAAAATTAAATTAAGTTAAACAAACCCTTCTGCACATAGAAAACCAGATGTTAGGGGAAAGAGCTCCAGCTTAGTCTTTTCCCCTGGTGTGCATTCTTTGTGCCAAGATCTCTGCACAGATGTTGGTGGTATGTCATGCCCTGCAATGGGTGAATAAAGCTTGGGCGAGGGGAAAAGCTGAAAGAGTTTGAGAGAAACTGACTTGAACCAGCAGCTGTGGGAAAACATCTGCAACGTGTGTGTGTGTGTGTCTGTCTAAATTTTATTACTTGTCACCTGGAGACCATAATATGATCAGGAACTCATTGGTTTTGCTTTTCAGAAGTTATAAAACGGCACTATAAAGGAAACAGCCTATTATTGGCTTTGCTTTTTGAGTTTCTACCTGCTGCACAACCATTTAAAACACAGAAATCCCTGTCTATATTTGCATGTATTAAATTGGGGAGAAGTGTTGTATAGTAGTGCTTATCTTGTCAGACTAGGACAATGTAAATCCTGGTTTGGGATTCCAGTTTACTATCTTGTCCCTTTAAAGAGGCTTAATAGGATCTTATTTACCTCCATCCCATGAAAAGGTTCAGTGACTCATTTCCAGTCACCAATTAAGGAGCAAACAATATGTTAGCTTTCCAATTTACCTAATAATTTGCATAATATGAAAATGTATACTATGGAATACTCACTTCCCGAAGAGGTGAATAGTTCCAAGAACAGTGCCACAGAGTTTTGTTTCCTTTGGGCAAGAGGGTTCTAGAGACAAGCCTTTCCCTGATCTCCTGGAGACCTGCTGCCAATGACAGATGGTGGGCTGTACTGACCTGTCACCTGGATGGTTTGCTACCTTGACTCAGGCCTGATTTTTTTTCATTGCAAGCTCAAGTATGATTACAGCTTTGCCAGCTCCACCCCCTTCCTTTTTCATGTAGGACTACTAAACTACATGGGAAAAGCAGAGCAAATGGAAAAGAAAACTATGTCACGAGATGGGGGCACTGACGCTGTTCCTCCTATATGATCCTATTGATCCCACATACTTTCAGTATTCCTACATTGCTACCGTTTTCAGATTAAGCTTTCAAAGTTAGTGTAATAGCCATATTTATTTAGATAGTTCTATGCCCCCTTTCCACAAAGCCTGGTCGAGGAGGGTTAGAAATTAAGACATTATAAGCCTGTGTAGTTAGGGTTGACAGACCCTTCCACAGTGGAGGCAGGGGTTCCCCACTGACAGGCCTTGCCTCCCAGCTGTTGATCAGCTGGCTGGCAGGGGGACTTACCTAGAGAAAGAGAAAAGCCCAGTCCTCATTACCCGTGTCACACAGGAAGTGACATCATCACACCAGTGAGGTCCAGGCAAAACTTTGGTATTCAGGCAAAGACTCTATGGTAGAAGTCAGTTTTACCATAGAGCTTTTGCCCAAATACCAGAGCATTGCTGGATGTCACTGGTGTGATGATGTCACCTCCTGTGAAATGCCGGTGACGAGCCCTGGGCCTCTCTCTTTTTCCAGGTAAGTCCCCCCCCATCTCCCACCAGTTTCCAGGAGAGACCTGGCAACCTGATGTGTGGTGTAGTTGTTAACGTAGTGTACTAGGATCTGTGAGACCCAGGTTCAAATCCCTACTCTGCCATGAAAACTTGCTGAGTGACTTTGGGCCAGTCACACACTTTCAGCCTAAGTTACCTCACAAGGATGTTATGAGAATAATATGGAGAAGGGAACAATGTTGTAAACCACTTAAGGTCCCCATTGGGGAGAAAACCTGTTAAAATCCAGCATTAAAAATCCACCAAGAGACTAAATTTAACAGCCTTGAGCACAGAGCTTCTTAAAATGAGTCTCTTGAAACAATTCTCAGGCAGAGCAGAGTGTGAAAAAAAAACAAAAATGATCAGCTGCTTAATTAAAAGCCTATATATCTTATATGTCACTAGCAGGAACAACTTACCAAAGGATTGTTCAAAGCTTCAGATTATTAGATTTAGACACTTCTGGTATAGTCTTCTTTCCTTTCCCCTTCTTGATATTTACAGCTGGCAGTAATTGAACATTCATGATGATTGAGGTCAGCTTCATCTTTTCCTCAGACACAGCAGATGCTTATATCTGAATAAACTTGATCGTTCGTTACAGTCTGTAATACTGGATAACCAATGTACAGTGTCGCATAGTGAAATGGCCCTCAAGGTATAATGAACACAGAAATAAAAGACTCTTATGCTGGATCATCTTTCAATGTACCTCTCTGATTTTTTTCCCTGTGCTTGAACTTTGCCTTTATGCCACATTGCCTAGTGTTTCAAATTTTATTTCCCATGCCAATGAGTGATACAGAGATGCTCTGGCATGTCTAACTATGCATCAAGAAATATGGGGGGTGGGACAAAAACCATAGTAGGATTCTCCTTCAGCAGGCTCATTCATCCCCCCCCCAATTACAGCAGAATCATTTGTCTGTGTCTGCATTGCATCCGTTGGAATGTGTTTGTCTTTGTGAATGTTAAAGTGCAATAGACATATATAAATGGTGTGTCTTGGGGGGGGGGGTCTCATTAATTCTGATCTCTTAATGTCATCATTCACACACACCCATGTTTAGAATGAGGAACTTGCATACTAAGATGCTCTGTATTCTTGGTGCTTGGGGGGGGGTGGCAACAGTGGGAGGGCTTCTAGTGTCCTGGCCCCACTGCTGGACCTCCTGATGGAACCTGGTATTTTTGGCCACTGTGTGACAGAGTGTTGGGTTAGATGGGCCATTGGCCTGATCCAACATTGGCTTCTCTTATGTTCTTATGTTCTTAATCTTGTCTAGTGGATTTATTTACTCAAACATGAAAGAGAGAAAAGTCCTCAGATGTATGTTTCCATACAAGTACTTGGGGGGGGGGGAATAGCCAAATAGCTACAAATGGGTCAACAGTCAAACCAATCATCATACAATAGATGATCAACAACTGGTAAACAGGACATGAGCTGACCAAGCTAGCATTCAAGCATCCCTAGTTGTAAAATTACTACGATAGCACATACCAGGGCTTTTTTTTCTGGAAAAAGAGGTGCCAGAACTCTCAAGAGGGAAATGAAAGAGAAACACATGGGATTCTTTGAAACCCTAGTTTAAATCTTATTTTAAAAATTGTAATATTTTTGTGATGTCACAAGTGACATCATGCTCCCCCGGTGCCCTTCATTTTTTGACAATTTTCTTTCCATAAAGAGGTTCTGGAACTCTGTTCCGGCTTGTTCCCCCAGAAAAAAAAGCTCTGGTGCATACCATGAAACAATTAAATTAGTTTATTGAGATAACTTGTAGTGTTAAAAGGCACCACAGCTGGTGATTCTTCCTGAGATATTCCTGGATGGCTAAGCAGGATGGCTCTCTGGGGGTATTCTTGACTCTGTCTTGAGGCATTTTAAAAGACAGTTGTTTAATACCAAGTCCTGTTAGCCAAACAACTATATTATCCACAGAAGAGATTAAGAATCTTTTGAGTCTTTGAGTCACCTTCTGCCCCACCAATCATATCCAAAAGAAACGTTTCAGGAATTTTATCATTTTGGGATGTGGTCCCTTAAGCCATAGGCGTAATCTTTGTGGGGGCGGCGGGGCTTCAGCCCCCGCCGAAATTTTCAGGAAGGTGCTCAGCCTCCCCCGGGAGCCACCCTTGCTCCTAGCACAGCAATGCCTCTGGCCCAGCCCCAGCCCCCCCCCCCGGGAAATTGGAAAGTCTACACCCTTGCGCTTAAGCTATCATATGGCCTCAGTCTCTTATCAATTACTGACGTCATTCTGTAATAAGAACCTCGCCCATTATTTCTCTAGTCCCAGACAGTTAATCCCCAAAGTTGCTACGAGCTATTTCAGCTATGTGAAGAAAAGTTGTCTTTTTATGAGATGGTTTCTTTTACAAAATGGCTGTAGCTTGAATCAAGCTCCTGCAAGATGGTGGGTAATAGGTAGCAAATCATATTTGCCTATGCAATCAGACTTGGTTCTCAGTGGCAGGAGTCACACGGACAGACAGCAGGTGGGATGTCCATCAATATTTCCTTTACATTCTCTCACATAAGTGACTGGTCGCCATTTAATCCAATATGGCAGTTATCTTCAACCTGTGACCTTCAGGTGAGTTACAGAGCCTCTCCTGCACGTGGCTATAGAGCTGCCTTGGTTTTTACTGACTTTTGGAAGGACCTGCTACCTAGACAGTAGGGAAGGATACCATGCCCCCGGCTTCTCTTTGTATGCATGCTGAGAAAAATAGATAGATGGCAAGGTGAGGCCTCTCAGTGGTAGAGAGGATTCTTCCATAGCTCTCACCCTTGACTTGTTCCTTACTACACTCCTCCTCCTGGTGCTTGGCTTGTGCTTCTTGTCCCTTGCTCTTTTGGTCAGTTGGCTATGGTCCTGGACTTGACACCACTGAGGTCATAACTCTGGCTCCATCTCTTCCTGTCATGCCCTTGCAGCTCAGTGAATCCCAGGTCTGGAAGGGCTAAGACCACTGCAGAAGGGGGAATCAAAAGACTTCACTTGGAGATTTAGGCTTGGATATGCCAGACTACTATCCTGAGGCCTCTTCATTGGCTGCTCATTAGTTTCCAGGGCCATTTCAAAGTTCTGGCACTCACCTTTAAAACCCTTCATGACTACGTCTTCCTGCATGCTCCAGTGGTGCAGCAGCTTCATTCTTCTCAGTAGCCCCTCTTGAGAGCCACTTCGGTGTAGTGGTTAAGTGCGCGGACTCTAATCTGGGAGAACCAGGTTTGATTCCCCACCCCTCCACTTGCACCTGGCTGGATGACCTTGGGCAAGCCATAGTCCTGGCACAGCTGTCCTTGAAAAAGAGCAGTTTCTGTCAAGAGCTCTCTTAGCCCCACCTACCTCACAGGGTGTCTGTTGTGGGGAGGGGAAGGGAAAGGCATTTGTAAGCCGCTCTGAGACACCTTTGGGTAATGAATGGCGGGGTATAAATCCAATCTCCTCTTCTTCTTCTTGACCAAAGCACTTTCGGCAACAGTACAGATCTGAGCCTTTTCAGTGGCTGCCCCATGCTTCTAGAAGAGCTTATTGGGAGAGGTCGGGGGCAGCCTCCTAGCTGTTCTGGAGGGCTTTGGGGGCAGCCTGAGCCTGGGCTGTTATTTTAATTGTTTTTACACTGCTGTTGCCCATCTTGGGTCCTGAGTTGCTTAGGAGAAAGGCAGGCTTATAAGCATTTTAAATAAACAAACATTTCATGAATTAATCATAGTTCCGTTCGCACTCTACTGTTACACTAGAGGAAGCACTTGCAGCAGTAGTATGGTTTAAGCAAGTGTTAATTATTGCTGAGCGGTCGGGTTAGAATGGATAAAAGGAAGTACTTCTTCGCCCAAAGAGTGATTAACACATGGAATCCACTGCCACAGGAGTTGGTGGCGGCTACAAGCATGGACGGCTTCAAAAGGGAATTAGATCAGCATATGGAGCAGAGGTCCATCAGTGGCTATTAGCCACAAGGTATAGATAGGGGCTCTGGGGCAAGTGATGCTCTGTCTTCTTGGTGCTTGGGGGGGGGGTCAACAGTGGGAGGGCTTCTAGTGTCCTGGCCCCACTGGTGGACCTCCTGATGGCACCTGGTATTTCTGGCCACTGTGTGACACAGTGTGTTGGACTGGATGGGCCTTTGGCCTGATCCAACATTGGCGTCTCTTATGTTCTTATGTTCTTATTCCACTTGAACAGTGACACAAGTACAAGTGGAATAGCACCCTGTGGTCCAAGCCACAGCTGCAATAAGTCACCTTCCTAGCACCTGTGACACTCAGTGGCCCATCTATCACTGACTGGTGGCTGTAGGTGGGCACAATATGTACAAGCTCTCCCATGTGCATATTTGCTAGTAAATAAAAATAGTAAAGAAGGTGAGAGGAGGGAGCAGTTCAAAGGGAAAAAAAGATCAAAAGTCCCCTCCTGGGTTCCTGCCAAATATGTGCCCTGCCACTTGGGTGTACATTGAAATACTCTCTGGGTTTGGACCAAACAGATCTTAAGGCATAAATACTGCCCAGATTAATATGCCACCAGGGTATTATGAACTAGACACTGCAACAAAACCTTGTAAATGAATTGTCTCTTAAACTCTTGTGAAGGGGTGATGAAATGCATTAGCAAGGCTGGGAAACCGTGAAGGGTCCACTTCCTCTTCTAACTTTGCTCAGCAAGGCTAGTGTCCCATTTTTGCTCTCTGCCTCATTGGTTCTGCTCCTAGCTTTCAAACTGGCATCCCATCACTGTCCTTTTCAACAGGTAATTTGATGTCCAGCAGTTAGCAGGTGATAATGTCTAGTTCCATGCTGCAAAAAGCTTCAGTGGCTAATTTCTGCATCTCAAGCTTCTAATACAGGGAGAAATAGGGTTGGGAGCTGGAGATCTCTCCACATTAGAACTGATCTCCAGACTACATAGATCACTTATTATTTATTTATTTATTGAAAGCATTTATTCCACTTTTCCTGGAGAAAATGGCTGCTTTAGGAGGCAGACTGCATGGCAGTATACCCTACTGAGGTCCCTACCCTCCCGAAATCTCCTGGCTCCAACCTCAAATCTCCAGGTATTTTTGAACACAGAGTTGGCAACCCTAGGTAGAAGAGCAGGTCAAGTCAGTTGGCAATGCCACTAACGTGACATATTTTACATTGGAAACCAGGAAGATTTGGCACCTTCAGTATTGCTCCAGGTGGTTCTGGAAAGGGTTAATCTCCTGTTCATACAGGTGTGGCTGTTCTCAAGGTGTTAGCTGCATCCTGACTCACTCTTTTGGGCAAAGGGAAATCTACCAGTGACAGCTCAGGGAGGCTGAATCAGGAGCATTGCCAGATGACAATAATAACTTGTTTATCAAGGCTAGCTCTGATCTTGACATAATTACTATTACAGTGACACCCACCGGCGCTCAAGCAATAAGAATGTTGGCATTTCTGCATTCAAGGACTTGTAACGCTTCAGGGGGAAGACAGGCAGCAAGAACTTCAGTCCCTGAAGGGCTATCTTGTACAAAGTGTTCTACACTTCACCCCCCTCCCCCCCAAAAAAGAGAGTTTAAAGTAACATCTTTCAACTCTGCTGACACGATGGGGGGGAATTGTGAGGTAAGGCCATATTAAATCCACAGCCAAAGCAAAGCAGAGGTTAGAAATTTATTGCCCAATGAAATGTTAACAGCTGCATTGTATATTACATTTTCCCCCCTTTCCTGTTAAATAAAAGAGCCTCTTTGAAAAGAAGGAAGTTTGTTATACAAATAGGCTGAAACAGTGCTTTTTCTGGGGATGCAGATGGAAGGAAAGCGCTGAGTTCTACACCTGCAGCTAGACGGACAGGATGGTGTCAGCTCCAGAACGGCATGAAGTCCCCCACAAGCTCAGCAAGAGTGTCGAGGCTGAGTGTGATGCCAGCAGCAGCCACAGAGCAAGATCTCCAGTGTGGTGAATGCGGTAGCCTACGCATGGGAGATCTGCATAGGCATTCATTTCACTCATTGCA